>NC_060121.1:847032715-847335745 GCF_021461395.2 Schistocerca americana
ACTCCAACAGTGTTTCCACTTTTGGAAACATTCCTGGAAATTTTTTCCTGAAGTGTGTTAAGGACGCTCTCCATATTTGTCTAGATGTCTTCAATTGAGTCAAATCACTTCCCTTTCAGTGAAAATTTCAGTGTAGGAAGATGGTAGAAGTCCGCAGGGGCCAAATCAGGGGAATATAGCAGTTGTGGAAGCACAAGAACTGTCATTTACTTCGGTCAAAAATTCAACAATGGACAAGGCACGATGAGACGGAGTATTGTCATGGTGCAGCACCCAACTCCTGTCTTTCCACAATGCAGGACTTTTCTTCCGCACCTTTTCATGCTAATGCTCAAGGACACATTTGTGGTATTCCTGGTCAACTGTCTGTCCTCCAGGGGTAAATTCATGCTGCACAATACCGGTAGAATCGAAAAAAATCACCAACATTGTCTTCACCTTCAACCGACTTTGCCATGCTTCTTTCGGTCGTGGTGAACCTGGAGTCTTCCACTGCGAAGACTGCACTTTGGTTCCAAGATCATATCCATATACTCATGAATTGTCACTTGTAATTACCCTATTAAACAAATCTGGGTCATTTTTAGTCTGATTAATCAGTTCCTCCAAGTCGGCATTGTCTCTGGTCACTTGATAACACTTTGGAATGAATTTTGCGGACACTTGACGCATGTTCAGATCTTCAGTTAAAATTGAATGAACTGCATAGAAACTTAAATTAAGTTCATCAGCCATCTCCCTAATTGTAAGTCTATGATCAGAGCACACAAAGTCAGGAACTTTCACACCATTTTCATTCATTTTTGAGGTGGAAGGATGTCAGGACCATGGTTCATCTTCAAATGATTCACGGCCATTTTAAAATCTGTTGAAGCAGACAAAAACATTTGACTGGCTCAAACAATTATCTCCAAAAGCTGTTTTTAATAGTTCGTAAGTCTCAGAAGCTGATTTCCCAGTTTTAAAACAAAATTTCACACAAACTTGTTGCTCTATTTTTACGTCCATTTTCATGCAGACAGAATCCGGCAACAAGCCCTAACAGACCCGCACTCAACCAGCTCCCACAGTAAAATGAATAAAGGAAATGCAGTTTCCTGTCAGAGGGCGTTCAAGGACAGGGCAATGACTCACTTCCCACTCTCCGTGTACCTGCCTGCCAAACCAGTAAACAGTAGCAGATCCGTTCTTAAAACTAAAATCACACCTCATATCTTGATTTTTATTTCTTTCTTTTAGATCTAATGATTATATTGCTACCAGCTACTGTTCATGAAAAGTTTCAATTTCCTCTCATATCACCAATTAAGTTGTTCTTAATTACCCTGATGCAAAACTGCCTGGTCAAGCTGATACCTATTTTGTCCATTTCTGACACTTTGCATGAGGGTCATTCTATGTCAATTCAAACAATTTGAGAAAATGTTCTAGCTGATAGTCTCAGATTTGGCAGAAATGTAGCACACCAATGCTACCAAGTGTGGAACACTCATGCACAAAATTATAAGTTCCCCTGCCAAATAGCTCCAGAATAACTGCTTGTGAAAGAAGGTGGTGTGACCCGCATCTGGCAATCTATCTTCAGACCCAATTTCAGGTCTTAATAACTTTGGAACTATTCTGCACAGTCCACTGAAATTTTTGCAACCCAGTAGCATCCACTTAGAGGACACACACTATGAATCAAAACACCAACAACATATTTCTGAGGGAAAATAAAAAATTCCAAAATGTGATTTAAAAAATGTAATACATTAAAAGGCACATATTGTAGGTGCCCTCTATGCCAAATATAATTTCCTCAAAAATGGTATAAATTTTTTTGTGGTAAGCTTAATGTGGCCTAAACACACACAGAACTCATCTTGCCCATATCAGTCACACAAACAGTTACATGCACATGAAAATACAAAAATTTGAAAAATTACCTGAAAAACATGGATTTTCTAAGTGTAGTAGCACAAAAGGGACAAGTGATACGTGGTAGCACAAAAGGGGCAAGTGATATCCAAGCCAAATTTCAAACACTGCATAAGTAGACCATCATATAATATGTGGCAAAATTTCAACTTGTTATTGCAAGACATATGTGTACAATAAAAGTTGACAGAGATTTATTTGGTTACGTTTCTTTTAACACGATTTAGCAAGTAATAGTGATGATGCAGACAGCTTGTTTCAGATAAAGCTTCAGCAATTGTTGGGAACCATTAGGCAGCAGAAAGTTAGACAATGGTAGTTTTCAGGGACAGAATGAGTCATTGTTAGGCAGGAACAACAAAGGAAACAAGCAATAATTACAGGTTACTCATGTTTTTAAGATTCTAGTTCAGACTGGTCATTAATGTTGTGGAAAGTCAGTATGGAGGCAGAAGAGTGTACTAGTGGTGCTTTTGTTTAAACAAGTTGCAGTATTGGTAGAGCACAAGCATCTGAATGTCATAAAACAACATATGGAACAAAATGTGGCATTTGCTTTGTACTGTTTGATCTGGATGAATCAGACCGAGGTTTGTTGCTATGGAGATCTGGGATAGACCCTGTGGGCACAAGAAGTACAGTTCCAGGAAACTTTAGTGTTTGTTATCATCATATGAAAGTGTTTCTGCATAAGTATTCTTTCCTACAAAGAAGTTGTTTTGATCCATTTTGGATTCATAAGAAGACAGTGAAGTGTAGCTTCAGTGAAATTGATATAAAATCAGAATTGAAAGTGAATCAGTGCATGGGACTTAACATGAAACCGGACAAAAGTTATGTACCAGGTGTGTTACATTGCTAAAAAATGAAGAATATTCTGATAATTTACATGACAGTGATGAAGAGTATCAGCCACCTACAACCACAGCGGATGAGCAATTAAATACTTCAGTGACTGCTCTTGGTTGGTCTCTCATGAAGACACACAAAGTTGGGGAAAAGAGACAGGCCCAGCTATGGTAGAAGAAAACTGCAAGAAGCTCAAATGGAATTAAAACAAAAAATAGCTGACACACTAATGGTGGAAGAGGAAGGACTATCTGCTCCAAAGGAACAGAAATCATGCCAGAAATGCTCTGATTTGGACAAAATTGTGCATGATTTGAAAGAAAAATGTGCCATATCCACACGTCAGAAAAAAGTAGCTATTCTTACCCTTGCACCTTCCAGCTGGTCTATTGACCACACTGCAAACGAATTCAATGTTTCTACATATATGGTAAAGCAAGCTAGGAAAATAAAAGCAACCCAAGGAGTGCTCCCACAACTTCAGCAGGCTCAGGGTAAGCAATTGAGTTCAGAAATAAAGGTGCTAGTGTCGGAGTTTTATGAAAATAATGACTACAGCCGAATAATGCTTGGAAAAAAAAGACTGTGTAACGGTGAAAATGGGAAATGTATGTGTACAGATGCAAATAAGACTGTTGCTATGCAACATATCAGAACTATATGTAGAATTCAAGGAAAAGTAGGTACCAAAGTAGGTTCATTATCTTTTTTCAATCTTCGGCCAAAATGGGTTGTGCTTGTAACTGCAAGGGGCACACACAATGTTTGTGTGAGACCCATCAAAATGCTAAGCTAATGTTTGCTGCTATAAAGGATTATGGTATGGATTACAAAGGGGGCAATGAAGCTGCTAGTGTGGGACATCAGTTCCTACCAGTGCATGGTACACAGGTGTGAAATGTTTCCTGGTAAGGCAAATCTCGCAGAACACATGAATAACAATCTGTATGTTGAACTCCTTATGGATGACGATGAACATGTTTCTTATAAACAATGGACACACATGTATTGCACAAGTCTTGAAACAAAGCAAAGTACAGTGGAATATTTTGTTGAAATGCGTGGTCAAAAAATGGACAAACAGACCACACACAGCTTCACAGCAACAGCACAATTGGCTTATCTCCAGTTTTGTAAGGATAATTTGAAACAAGATGAAATTATAGTAATACTAGACTTTTCTGAAAATTATGCATTTATAGTTCAAGATGCCATCCAAGGATATCATTGGGACAACAGTCAAGAAACACTCCAGCCATTTTCGATTTACTACGGAGGTGAATCAGGTTTAGATTAGATTAGATTTACTTTAATTCCAATTGATCCGTAGTGAGGAGGTCCTTCAGGATGTAGAACATGTCAGAAAAACAACACTACATGACAAATATTTACAATTAAAACAAATAAGCTAATGTACCATTCCACAGGCCCCAAGTGGAATGATCGTCATTTTTTAATGAACACTATATGAAAGAGTCATTTTACAAATACTAATGCACTGAATTTAAAATAAAAAAGTTTTTTATTTATTTACAAGGTAATAAACTTGTAATACAACTACTATAATACTTATTTACAATGAACACATTACTGCACTGAAATGGTGCAGAAGTTAGAGTGTACTTATATATATACACAAATCAGTTGGTTTTACTGAGAAATTCATCAATGGAGTAGAAGGAGTTGGCCAGCAATAAATCCTTTAGGCTTCTCTTAAACTGAATTTCATTGGTTGTTAATCTTTTTATGGCTGCTGACAAGTTATTGAAAATGTGTGTTCCTGAATAATGCACACCTTTTTGTACAAGACTAAGTAACTTTAAATCCTTGTGAAGATTATTCTATTTCTAGTATTGATTCCACGAATTGAGCTGTTGGTTTGAAAAAGTGATATATTTTTAATGATAAATTTCATTAAGGAATAAATATATTGGGAAGCAGTAGTTAGTATCCCTAGTTCCCTAAACAGGCTTCTGCAGGATGTTCTTGAGTTCACACCAAATATAACTCTTACTGCACATTTTTGTGCCCATAAAACTTTAGCTTGGCTTGATGAATTACCCCAAAAAATAATCCCATATGACATTATGGAATGAAAGTAAGCATACTATGCCAGCTTTTTCATTTTCATATCCCCTATGTCTGACACAATTCGCATTGAAAATAGAGATTTGTTAAGTCACTTCAGCAGTTCTGTGGTGTGCTCCTCCCAGCTCAATTTATCATCAACCCGTAATCCCAAGAATTTAACACTGTCCACTTCTGCTATCTGTTTGTCATCGTATGTTAGGCATATACTCGTGGGACACCCCTTACAAGTTCTGAACTGCATGTAGTGTGTTTTTTCAAAGTTTAGTGACAAAGAATTGGCTAGGAACCAGTGATTAATGTCCACAAATATTATATTAGCTGATCTTTCTAAGACTACACTTGATTTGTTATTTATTGCAAGGTTTGTATCATCGGCAAACAAAACGAACTTGGCATCTGGTAATGTTACTGATGAAAGGTCATTGATATACACAAGAAAAAGTAAGGACCCCAAAATGGATCCTTGTGGGACCCCACATGTAATTAGTTCCCAGTTGGATGATGCCTGATAGCTTGATACATGTCTCTTTCCTAATAACACCCTTTGTTTCCTGCCAGAGATATAAGATTTGAATCATTTTGCAGAATTTCATGTTCCACTATAATATTCTAATTTATTTAAAAGGATATGGTGATTTACAGAGTCAAATGCCTTTGACAAATCACAAAATATACCAGTTGCCTGCAATTTTTTGTCTAATGAATTAAGCACATTTTCACTGCAGGTATAGATATCCTTCTCAATATAAGAACCCTTTAGAAATCCAAACTGTGACTTTGACAGTATGTTATTTGAGATAAGATGGTTATAAAACCGATTGTACATTGCATTTTCTAAAATTTTTGAGAATGCTGGCAACAGTGAAATTGGATGGAAATTTGATGCTATTTCTTTGTCTCCCTTCTTAAACAGTGGCTTAACTTCAGCATATTTTAACCATTCAGGAAATATTCCACTGATAAACGACTGGTTACACAGAAAGCTTAATATGTTACTTAGCTCAGAATCAGGTTCTTTAATTAACTTTGTTGATATTTCATCATACCCACTAGATGTTTTTGATTTTAAAGATTTTATGATGGACATTATTTCTGCTGGGGTAGAGAGGGTCAAATTCATATCATGGAAGTTACTTGGAATGTCTGGTCCGAGGTATTCCATAGCAGCATCTACCGAACCTAACAACTCCATCTTTTCAGTAACAGTTATAAAATGTCTGTTACAAAGTTCTGCAACACTATACACATCTGTCACCGATGTATCATTTACTCTTAATGCTATTTGTTCCTCTTCATGTCTGGTTCTACCAGTCTCCTCCTTCACTACATCCCATATTGTCTTTATTTTGTGATCTGATATGACAATCTTTTTCTTTTAATATATTTTACAGTCTTTAATATTTTGTAGTATTTCTTGTAATGTGCTATAGCATCAACATCGGAACTGTTTCGGATTGACACATAGTTTTCTTTTTGTTTTACAAGATACCCCTATTCCTTGAGTACTCCATGGCTTCTTTGTAGACTTTGCTCTAACCCTGGTAAGTTTTGAGGGAAAACAGTATTCGAATAATGTAAGCATTTTGGTTCAAATGGCTCTGAGCACTATGGGACTTAGCATCTATGGTTATCAGTCCCCTAGCACTTAGAACTACTTAAACCTAACTAACCTAAGGACATCACACAACACCCAGTCATCACGAGGCAGAGAAAATCTCTGACCCCGCCGGGAATCGAACCAGGGAACCCGGGCGTGGGAAGCGAGAATGCCACGCTCGACCACAAGCTGCGGACTGTAAGCATTTTATTAGCAAAAGTGTTATATTTTTCATTCATGCCATGAGCACTGTAAACATCAGTCCAGTGAATGTCTCTGAGGAGTGTCCTAAAATAATCAATTTTTGGCTTATTGATTACCCTCTTGAGCTCAGATTTAACAGATTTTATATCCTGTTCAGTATTAACATTTAACAGATAGAACTGCATGTCATAGTCTGAGAGGCCATTGACTATTGGTTTTGTAATATAATTTTGTTCATTGGACTTTTCTATAAAGATATTATCAATGGCTGTTTGTGTGCAATTGGCTACCCCAGTGGGGAACTTTATAGTGGGAATTAAGTTGAATGATAGTGTTACTAACTCAAATAAGTTCTTACTGGGAGAGTCTTTAAGGAAATCTACATTGAAATCACCAGTAACCACTATTTCTTTGTTTTTGGTTGTTAAATGGGCTGGCACAGCTTCAAGGTGGTTTACAAACAGATTAAAGTTACCTGCAGGTGCTCAATATACACTTAATATTATGAAGGATTTTTTGTGAAATTCTACTTTTGTTGCACATGCCTCCATATGCTGTTCTAGGCAAAATTTATGAATGTCTATGTTCTTAAATTTATGACAGTTCCTGATGAGTGTGTCAACTACTCCTTTCTCCATTTCTGATCTACAAAAGTTAGATGCTAACCTAAACACTGTAACACTTAAAAAGTTCTATACCAGTGGTCACATGATGTTCAGAGAGGCAGATTATGTCAGCTGGGTTTGAAGACTCTAATTCATCTATGCAGATAGTTAATTCATTAATTTTATTTCCCAGTCCTCGAATATTTTGATGCAATAAAGATAGCAGACATTTCACATTGACTGAGTTAAAATTGGGTACAGTTAAAATATCTGCTGACTGTTGAAAATTCTTAACCAATAGCTGTTTTCTCAAACTGAAAGTTTGTCTCAGTTTTAACCTCTCTTAAAATTTGGTTTCTTTCTGTCCTCCCTACCCTAAAAACGAGTCTTTTCTGAACTCTATAACCACTGGTATTTTACCACTCATGACAGTGCCTCCCCCCTTTAACTTTCCTGCTATTTTCCCAGCCAATTTACCCTTCCCCTTCCTGTTGAGGTGAAGGACATGCCTAGTATAATCCCATCTATTGAGAGAACCAACAGGAACCACACCAATGTGTGACCTTACACCCGACATAAGCAGCCGTTCCAGCTCCAAATTAACTCTCTTGACAGAAGAGTTCAAATGAGGTCAGTCATGGTGCTCAAGAACAGATACAAACTCAACACTAGTATGCTTTGATGCTGATGCAATCTTTGCCAGGTCACACTCTATACTGTACTCAGGATCTCTGTCAATACTGTTACCTGCCCCACCCACTATAACCACAGTGTCTTCCTTAGTGAAATATTTGCAAAGTGATCCTAAATCCTCTGTCACCTGCTCCAGACCCACACTAGGTTTAAAAAAATTGGTGACGTAGTATTCTGATCCTAGTTCATCCTGCAAAAGTTGGCCAACACCTCTTCCATGGGAACTACCTAACAACAACACTTTCTTTCTCTTTACTGATTTCCTTACATTCTTTCTTTTCAATTTGCTGCTGAAAGTTTGTTGTGCCGTGTCTACAACTGCAACTGCTTGAGGTTCACCAGCTTCTAACTGAAGCAACAGGTCAAATCTATTTTCCACATTCACCACAAAGCTGTCAGAAAAAGTTCTAGGCCTGTTCCTCCTGTTGCCACTTCCCACCTCTCTCTACCCTTTTCCCTCCTTAACCTGTCAATGTCTCCCCTGGCCTTGTCTAACTCAGCCTGAAGGGCGGCAATTTCCCCTCCTGTTCTAGTATCTTCCTATCTCTACTACAAATCCTACAAAACCACTGAAGAGTCTCATTTACTTCCCATATTCCCACGCCACTACAGTCACCCACATGGAAAAAACTACAGCACCCATCACACCAAAGCCCCGACCTAACAATCCTACGGCAAGTCAAGCAATTTCCACTCATGATAAACATAATAGTTTATTAAGAATAAGTCAGTTAAATTACAGATAAACACGAAAATATGGTTCCACAAATTTAGCCTATACGCAACTTTGTGTAAACAAAAACAACAGTGCAAAGTTTCCGAAACAACAACTTAAACTTTACGCTACTTTCCGGAAATGCTAGTTAAATAATGAAGAGGTACGCTAAGTTAAATTGCTGGAGAGAGCAAAGAACAACTAAACGAAATTCTATAGATTTGCTGCTGCAAAACGTAAACAGAAAATACGACTGTACGATCTTTTCGCGTTTTCTGCTACGTTAGGTAAAGAAAAATGAAACCTTTAATGGTTCACTTAAAAGGCACACTGATACACCTATTTACCACGTAATCAGTACTAAACTGTATGTTTTATAATCTAAAATAACTTATCTGTACGAGAACACCAAAACTTGCGCTAGTCGCCTGGCTCAGGTCTTTACTATAGAGGTGAATCAGGTGATGTGTCTGTCATTAACCTGTGCATTTTTAGTGACTGTTTAATTCATGATGCCATTGCAGTTCATGCCCACATTCGCACTGTCATGGCATGTGTGAAAAACAAGCTGCCTCACATACATTTTATGAAATACTTCAGTGATGGGGCAGCTAGTCAGTACAAAAACTGTAAAAATCTCAAAAATTTATGTATGCATTACCATGATTTTCAGATTCACGCAGAATGGAATTTTTTCACAACAAGTCATGATAAAAATGTATGTGATGGTATTGGTGCTACCACTAAGGGCATGGCATCACGAGCTAGTCTGCAGCACCCTACAGAAGGTCACATTCTAACACCTCTTCAATTATTTACCTTGGTACAGAAAAATATCTCTGGCATACAATCATTCTATGTTTCGAAAGATGAGGCGAAATCAGTCGAAGAGTTGCTAAAAAGTAGACTAGAACACGTTAATACTGTTGCAGGCACAAGGAGCCAACATCACTTCTCTCCAGCGGACTCTGACAATGTGCAGATGAGCAGACTGTCTGGTTACAACTATAGGTTCATGCACAACATGTGTCTTCACAGTGTGTCTGACTCAGGGTTCAGAAGCAAAGGCAGCAACATACAACCAGGTTGCTATGTTATTGCTGTTTATGATGACAAATGGTTCTTAGGATGTGTTGCAGAGTGCTGTGAAGCAGAAGGTGCATTTGTGAACTTCATGGCACCAGCAGGACCAGCCAGATCATTTCATTAGCCATGTTTGGCAGACAGGTGTTGGATTCCTTTTGAACATATTCTTATGACAGTTCCAGTTCCTACCACAGCGTCAGGAAGACAGTAGAATTTCCCACTCAATGTACAGAGTACAATAGCTAAAGTGTGGGAGAACTTCTGTTCGAAGAACAATCGACTGGATTTTAGCAGTTAAGGTGCAGTAAAAATTAATGATAGGTTGTGTTAATCTGTCTATATGTTGTTGCTTAGTGAATAAACAGTTGTGGAAGAGGATAAGAAGAGGCAGAATAGTTTACGATATGTTTTTACAAAATTGTGTTGTGGAACAATGGCCACATCACCAAATACATCTGTCAACTTCCATTGTACACAAATGCCTTGCAATAACATGCTGAAATTTTGAGATATATATCATTATGGTCTACTTATGCAGTGTGTGAAATTTGGATTGGATACCATTTGTCCCTTTTGTGCTACCACACTTTGAAAATCCATGTTTTTCAGGTAATTCTTCAAATTTTTGTATCTTTGTGTGTATGTAACTCAGTTTTTGTGACTGAGGGCATAGAGGGCAGATACAATATGTACCTTTTAATGTATTACATTTTTTAAATCACATTTTGGAATTTTTTATTTTCCCTCAGAAATATGTTGTTGGTGTTTTGATTCATAGAGTGTGTTCTCTAAGTGGATGTTACTGGGTTGTAAAAATTTCACTGGACTGTGTGGAATAGTTCCAAAGTTATTAAGACCTGAAGTTGGGTCTGAAGATAGATTGCCAGATGTGGGTTGCAATTTCTGGGTCACACCACCTTCTTTCACAAGTCATAATTCTGGAACTAATTGGCAGGGGAAACTAATACTTTGTACACGAGTGTTCCACACATGTTAGAATTAGTGTACTGAATTTCAGTCAAATCTGAGACTATGAGCTGGAGTCCCTGGTTGAACTGACCCCTATGGGACATAACATCTGAAGTCATCAGTCCCCTATAACTTAGAACTACTTAAACCTAACTAACCTTAGGACATCACACACACCCATGCCCGAGGCAGGATAATCTCTGAAGAGAGAGGGAAATACAGAAGCGTCCGATCCCACCCGTCTTCTTTGACCCATGACGTCACAAATATGGCGGAAACAAAAACAAACACACACACTTTCCACAAGAAGCCTAATGACACTAACGGGACAAGCGCGGGAAATGGGGTGTTTTGGGTGGGGGGGCAAACTAAATATACACAAATTTAGATGCCTTGCGTAGCTACAACGTGTAAGTGAAGACAGCATGCATGAATACCCACCCACCTCCCCAGGGGTCGTAACCCCTGCAACCCATAGAAGATAAAGATGCTTCAGTAGCTGATTAGTGTTTTTTGTCTTTCTAAAAAAAAAAAAAACCCCACGGGATAGAACGAACAGATCAGAAAGATAAATATAATAAACTAAAACAGAAATTCGAGGAAACAGATAATTAAAATAAGTAATAAGTGTTTTTAAATTTTTAAAAAAATCTCACGAGATAGAACGAACAGATCAGAAAAGTAAATAAAATAAGATAAAACGGAACTGGAGACAGCCACACTCAAACCAAACTCCGCGCCGTCATGACGTCACACACGACAACACCCTTACGTCATGGGTCAAAGCCGACGCGTTGGATCGGACGCTTCTGTCGACCCAGAGAGAGAATTATAACTGCAGAAATGAATGCACAGCTTGGGACAAACAAAACTGGTTTAAAAAAAGCAGTGAGACTGCATGGCTGCAGTAAAATAAACCCGGAAGGAGAATATCTACTGCACTTCTGTATGAGGAGTGAGTTGGTTGTGCAAAACAATTGGTTGAAGAAAAGAGTCAATTACATGATCACAAGATAATGTTGGAATGGACAATTTAAATTTACAATTGACTATATAATGTGCATAAAGCAAGAAATATACTTGTGACTGGTGTCAAGGTGATGGTGTTTCAAGCCGTGGAGCATGTAGAGATGCTTGATATAATAAAATGCCCTATCAGAATGAACAGGGAGGGTGGCTATAAGTTGTCTATTGCCTGGCTGCTAGCAATTTAATTACAGCGGACCACATGTGTTCACCAGCCAGCAGCTCCATTTGACACAGGCTTAAAAGCATAAACAGCAGCCACAAGAGAACTGCTGTGCAACTTCAGTGCTTCACTGTGGGAAAAGACTAACCCTAGGTACAAGCTGCTGATAAGCTATTGCCTACCAGTCATCTACCATGCAATACGCTACTGTACAGTTGTTCCCTTCCATAGCAGCCTCACATCAAATTGTCTAATGGCATTCCAGATATGTGGCATCAGTAGCCACCCAGCAACTGATGTAGAAAGTGTATATGGCAGGAAGAGATACCAGTGTCTAACTGTTAACTGCCCTAAAGAGGGCAACTGGAAAGACTACTGAAGTGTCAGCAATGTAACTGCTTTAGTGTTTCATAATGATGTGGCCTAATAAAAAAAATCCTTTTACTCAAAATGAGCTAATATTTTAGTATGGGTATGAATTCCCTGTCATTACGCAAGTTTCAAACCAGGCCATTCAAGCATTACAAACACAAAATTGCTACATGCGTGAGTCGTGTAATGTATGGCATATTCCACTAATTATCATTGATGTCCATGTTTGCTGTAATTCACATATTATGAGAATGTTGTTATAGTGTAACACATAATGTATGTTCTGGACACATCAGAAAATATCATACAAGTTGTCAGAGCAATGACATGATTATATGTATACCTGTTGGGCAAACTGATTACTATAAGAAAGCGCTTTCATTCCCTTTCCTCTCTCTCCCCAAATTAACACAATATCAACAGTGCGGTTATTTCTACACATGTCACACAATGAGTAACGTGTGCCACACGATGTTTCATTAGGAATATATCTGACAGCACAATGCAACAAATCGTGACTTCCGGGTACTGTATGGAATGCAGTATGGTATTCATACATGCCAATGTTTCCTCCAGACGCTTTATCTTCGTCTCGTAGTCCATAGTCTGGACACCGATTGCGGAAACGCAGTTTTCTGCAGTGATGTCACTGAATTTTGGTGTAGCAGCATTCTGCAGCAATGGATTATTTGAAACATCTTCACCGTGTCCAGTCTCCGGTAACCTATTGCATTACAATCATTCATCATGGAGGTTAATAACGTCCAATCGTCAAGTTATAAATCAATCGGTACTGAGGAGTTTCTTACAATACATAATATCCGTATCTCCGACTTAGGGCTAATTGATTTGTTGTAGCTACTGCTACTCTCCTGCCAAACGATACCGCCATACCAACACAATCAACTTACTAACAGCAAACATTATATTCGACCAAAATAACTCGACGAAACTATCGATTATAACTGTGTCCACATCGACCATATTTACTGGTCGATAATTCGACATTTTAAATTATGACCTAAAAGTAGAGTCGAAATGATTCAAAAATCAAAATGGTAAGAAAATCACATTTTCCATTTTTAAGCTTATAAAATAATTTGGCATCAAACTGTGTTCGCGTACAAGGCTTCGTATTTACGAAAACAAAGGATTTCACTCTTTTGTATAAGAAACTGCGATCTTCCAGTTGGTGCATTGTCATAGCAACAAGCTGTGTTTAAGTCCAGTTTTTTATCTGTTACGTTTTGGTTCTTGAGTGTTGTTGACGTCTCGCCAGGAGTATGTTAATTTTTTTATTCTTGTTAGCCTACTTATATTGCTGAGTGTCATAGTTATAGTTCCTAGGATGCCTAGAAGTTCGTCATTAACCGAAAAGCGTTAAATTCTGCGGAAACTGATTTACAAACATTTATTTTGTAAGTGATTCTGCTTCATCACCCGTTGATCACAGTGAAAGTTATAACGTTTGTTTAAGTGTGAAGAGGACACATCCACAACTGCATATAAAAAATGTCATTAATCCATGTAAATGAAGTTTCATACGAAAATTCTGATGAATAATATGTTTCAGTTGACTTTTGTACTTTTTGTGTGTCAGGAATTGTTTATGTTGGAATCTTTGTGGACCTCATATTGACATAAAAATAATTGAGAAAAATGTATTGGGCTTTCCTGCAACATTGCAATTGTAGTCCCAGTTGTGATAATTATACCTGTTTTTGGAACCCAAAAAATGCAGTAGCCATATGTTTGAGAACAATATCGGACCACTGTATACACTGCAAGCAGGTGATGAAGGATGTACTGTTCTTCAAACACTTTGTAACTTGGTGAATACTCACCCCTCCACCAGCTAAAACGGAAAAATAAATTGAAGTGATGGGAAACTAATGAGTCTATAGCAGATTTATCTGTGAAAGCTGTTGTCGGTGAAGTCAACTATCGGAATGAAGGAAAGGCAAATGACCCCAGAGCTTAACCAAAAGGAGGTCACAAATAAAAAGAAGAAGCGTCCAACTGCACCCACGTGCTTTGACCAATGACGTCATCAGGATGGCGGAAACGCCTAGCCTATTTTCAGCCTATTCAATATGGCTGCCATAACATCATTCCATATGTAAACAAACATGAAAACAACATGAGAATATTTCACTCCAGCAAAAAAATGAAGCCAATGGGACAATCTCAGGAAGTACAGGGTTGTCAGTGGGTACAAGCTAGATATGTATCAATACAAAAACAGCTTCGTCCCAAAACAAATAGGCCTATATCCACAAAATCAAACACAATAAAATATCCTGTCGTACGATATAACGACACAAACACAAAAACCATTGGAAACATACATTTCTTTTTATGATTTAGCTCAAACAGAGGTCCTGATACCAACATATGCAACTCCAAAACGAGGAATCACAAAATTCCCTCCACCTACTTAGCTAAATGAAGCATCCAATACCAACACATGCGACTCCAAAACATGGCACCCCACAATTCGCTTCACCTGTTTAACTCAAAACAAACTGTCAATACCAAAAAAACCAACACACATTACTCTGAAATGTGGAAGCACAAAATTCCCTTCACCTAGATAGCTAAAACAAAGCCCTCAATACATACAGTCCAAACACAAATAAAAAATACCAGTACCACAAACTTCACACAACTTATGTAGCTGACAAGGAACCAGTGATACCAGAACCCTAACCATAACTGGAAAACCCAGAAACCCACTATAACAATTAAAGTGCAACCAAAATACCATAAAACTAAAACAGACGAAGCACCAAAATTACATTAAAATAACACCAGCAAAAAGTTACTTAGCAACAAAAGCCTCCGATAAAAAGAACTAGGTTGTGACCCCCCACTCCTCTCACACACACACACACACACACACACACACACACAAAAGCGAATCCTGTAAGAACACCCCAGGCCCCACAACATCCTTCCAATAAATTGACCCCAACACACCAGATCCAATCCCAAACACAAAAACAACAAAAAAAGAACAAACAAAAACCAAAATCATTCAAACCTTAATAAAATAAAACCAACCAAACTGGTTCTCTCAAAACAAAACAAACTCAAAAATCACCTCTCCCACCCATAACTTGTCCCATCAACCTTACAAGCCATGCTCACAGCCTCCCCCACTCCAACCCGACCCCCTCAGCTTACCATCCTCAACCTATAAGTCCTCCCTACTGCCCTCCCAAAAATTCGCAGGGTCACTCTTCTGCCAGTTGGAAGAGCAGTTCATATCCTTCCTTATAACAGAATTAATTGTCACTAAGCCCCTCTGTGGTATTAGTGCAAGCCCCAGTGTCGCAATACTTCAACTGAATGCTATGGTTACCCACTAAATGTTCATAACCCCTCTTCTCCAGAATCCTATAGGACAAAGATGCATCTGACATTGCAGTATTACCCTCTGTAACATATCCCTCAATAAACCCCACAGGTTCCCTCTTGCTACGAGTGCGCAAACCCTTGAAAACACAATCAGCATACCCACCGCCTCCTCCCCCACTCCAAAAATATAACCACCCACAAACCAATCTGCAGATCACCCCTCCCATACTTCTTACTTAACTGGTACTCATCAATTTCAGCTACAGTCCCCGGCACACCCAACTTCCCCTTATGCTTAACATAATTGGAACACTCTCCCTACATAATGAAAACCAATCTAACACAGTTTTCTGTCTGTCTGGCTGGCTCTGTATTTTTCTCTCTCTCTATCACTCACTCGCACATTCACACACACCACACACACACACACACACACACACCACACATGTTGCATGCCCAGGACCAGGTACCACACTGAATCAATCACCAGATGTTATTGCAAGGCCACCTCCAGATGTATAGGTCCATAGTCTGGAACGCCGGGACTCTTGGCGGAGAGTTATTGTAAGCTGTAGAGGTAACTTCAGTTATGCTCTAGGGACGTGTGTTGGGACCATTGCTGTTAATATACATATATTGATGGCCTTGCGGACAATATTAGTAGTAACTTCAGACTTTTTTGCAGATGATGCAGGTATCTAAAAGAAGATGCATAAATATGCTGTCAAATCTTGAAAAGAATTCACAGTGGTGCAAAAATTGGCAACTTACTTTAAATGTTCAGAAATGTAAAACTGTGCACTTCACAAAACGAAAGTGCTGTGTCATCCAAACAAGACACAGTCAGGGCAATAGCACCACGGGTGCAAAGATGCGAGCTGGTGAAAGTGCAACAGAACATCACCACAGGCGTCACTGAGGATGAAGATATCGACTTCGCTTCAGCCATTTGCCAGCTGAGTACGATCCGCCAATGACCGGATGACAACCAACAGAAGCCTACTCAGAAGATAGAGGAGCTGCTCTCGCCCACTTGGGTATAGATCATCGTCCAGGGCTGACTTAGAGAGGGAACATCGTTTAGTGAACTCTTAGAATTGAACAGACAGTTGTTGTAAATTGCATTTGCTATGTACTGTGAAGTATCTTTACGATTATTTGCTATTAGCCGTTGATGGCCTTTTTTTATGTTAAATACTACAAGTAGGGTTGCAGACTTCTTATTCGTCAAGACATAAAGAGAAGTAAGTCATTTAATTCATTTGTGTGACTTTGTTACTAATTTATTGGAGTGTTGCAGAACCTTTGTTCTGCTATCCTGTTACCTGACCCTGGGTCAAAGCTGTGTAATAGTGGCAGGGAGAAATTGTGTTAGCGGTGTACTGCACCAGAAGCCATTTCATGAACTCACAAACTCAGCCTACCTTAACAACAGTGGCATCTCAGCCTCTACAGCAGTAGCAGCGAAGCCTTTACGAAAGAAAAATCTTAATACCCTATGATTATAATATCAATGAGTCACTATTTGAATCAGCCAACTCGTAAAATGCCTGTATGTAAACTTTGGAGGAATATGAAATTGAATGATCACATGAGTGCAGTCGTGGGTAAAATAGGTGGCAGACTCTGTTTTATTGGTTAGAATACTGGGGAAGTGCAGTCAGTCTACAAAGAAGATTGGTTACAAATCACATGTGTGATCCACTCTAGAATATTGCTGAAGTGTGTAGGACTGTATCAAACAGGACTAACAGGGGATATTGAACATATACAGAGAAGGGCAGCATGAATGGTCATTGTTTGTTTGACCTATGGGAGAGTGTATCTGAGATGCTGAAGAAACTGAACTGGCACACTCCTGGAGGTAGGTGTAAACTATCCTGAGAAAACCTACCAACAAAGTTTCAAGAACTAGCTTTAAATGATAACTACAACCTCCTACTTATCACTCACCTAGGACTCCGTGAGGACAAGATTGAATAATACAGCATGCACAGAAAGCATTCAAACAATTGTTGTTCCTGCGCTCCGTAACGTATTGTGCTATCAACCAAAAGGCTGCAGAAACTTAACGGTCAACAACATGTCTTTGCCTAAAGCCGCATGTAAAGGATAGCTTGTAAATGTATCGGTCATATCGATCCCTAATGAATAACCATTAAAAAAATTAAATTTCATTCCAAATGGTAATCATGAAACTAATAACACCTAGCAAAAATACCAAACACATAAACCACAGCAGTCAATAAATTATAATAACTCAATGGAAACAAAGCACACATTTTCAGATTTATGTTACCACACTCATTATTCAGACACAAATGAATCCAATACCACATATTACACGAACAACTTCAAGTGTCATCATCCATGACCATAGTGTGCCATTAAATGTAACCCAGAGTGTGCCACTAAATCTAACAACCTATTATCTACAAACATGGACAAATTCAAAAGCAACAAGCCACAGTGATCACAGCACTCCCGCCACGGGTCAATGCAGGTGGATAGAATCAGACACTTTCAATGACACAAACACGCTGTTGCTACTGTCGCCACCAGCCAGTAGAGATGGCAGTGATGAAGGGACGATTTGGTGAACTGTTCACCCTCTCATGAGAGGCTATACGGCAGGACTGGGGACGGCATGTCCATAGTAATGTACTTGTCATCATCAGCAGTTAATGCTGGAGGCATCAGCGGTGCCATCAGAGATGACGAGACCCAGCAACAAAGGTGGCTGTGGCGTCAGGGGCAGTGGGTGCTGCACTGGCGACAGCAGTTGAAGGGTAGGGGCAGAGGCAGGAATCTCAGACAGTGATCTGTCAGGCAGCAACCCCCGTTGCAGCATGAACTGGACTGTCTGTGGCACAGGAATCATCGGCAGTGGGGGAGGCAGTGGTCCCTCTGGAACAGACACCACCATGTGCCGCTGCAACTGGTCTAAGCAATGAGATGTCCTCATGTCTGGAGTGTGGACAGTGCAGAGGCACCTGCTCTAGTGACGCTGAATGATGTCAGGAACCCATTTCGACCAGCAGCCAAAACTACGAGCCCAAAAGACACATTTTGCTGGAATGGCTGTGGTGTTGGATGCAGTAGTTGAAGGAGAGCCCATGGTTGGCATCTATGTAGCAGCTCCACCGGGCTCTTGTCCTCCACTGGAGTGAAATGGTACAAGCTCAAAAAAAAAGTCTAAAGCAGCTTCAGCAGACCTGTTGGATACATAGATCGACATCTGAGTTTTAAATGTCTGAACCATGCGTATGGCCTCACCATTAGATTGAGGATGAAACAGGGGAGCTGTGAGATGGTGAACACCCCTGCCCTGACAAAAACATGCAAATTCTTGAGAAACAAACTGGGGGCCGTTATCAGTAACCATAGTTTATGGAAGTCCCTCAATTGCAAAAATCTTGAACAGGGCCAAAATAGTGGCAGCCGTGGAAGTGGATGGACAATGTGCTATCCAGGAAAACTCAGAAGAGGCATCCACGACAATGAGCCAATACTGATTTAGTAAGAGCCCTGCAAAATCAACATGTAGATGCTCCCACAGGCACTGCGGCATCGACCAGGGGGAAAGAGACGCCCATGTGGGCGCCTGTTGCTGAACAGAGTGAGTGCAAGCACAATAAGCTGTGTAATGTCCCCATCTATGCACCAGCAATAGACATGCCATTGGGCCAAAGCTTTGGTGCAAAAGATGCTTCAATGACTGACATGCATAAATCACAGTATGTTACAGCATAAGGAAGCGGGAATCACAACTCGTGGAGCAGTGTCCTCCTTAGCTAACAAAAGAACCCCAGCAAACATGGAAAGCTGGTGTTGGAGGGAGAAGTAATTACGCAAGGGATCTGAGGCATGGCCCAGGAGTTTTTCTGGCCAACTGTGCTGCACAAAAGAGAAGACCCAACTAAGTGCAGGATCTGCAGTGTGCTGTCATGCACTAGTGATGAGAAAACCATTGATCACATACTGATTCTCAATATCTATATAGAAACAAAGCAACTCATCCTCATCAAACACCAGGTCTGGCCCAATCGGAAGGTGAGATAAGGCATCGGTTTTGGCATGTTGCGCTGTTGGTCAGTAATTGATCTGATAATGATAACAAGAGAGGAAGAGAGCCCAGTGCTGCAAACAGTGTGCTGTCTTGTCTGGCACAGAAGCTGAAGGGTTAAAAAGAGCACCCAATGGCTTGTGATCCATGGTAAAATGGAACTTAGAACCATACAAGAAGACATAAAATTTCTCGAGGGTGAACACACTTATTAAAGCCACCTTTTCAATCTGAGAATATCGAGCTGAGTGGGAGTTAAAGTCTTAGACATGTTATCACTGGGTCATTCAGACCCAGCTGCACATCTGTGAGCCAACACCACACCAAGACCATGATGAGAGGCATCTGTAGCCAACATGAGGTACTGACCCAGCTGAAAAGTAGCCAGACACAGGACAGATTGGAGCTTCAATTTAAGCAAAGTGAATGCTCCACCACAAGCTGGGGACCAAAGGAAAGGCAGATTTTTATGCAAAAGTGTGTGCACTGACTGAGCAGCAGTCGATGCATCTGGTAAAAACTTATGGTAGTATGCAACTTTACCTAGAAATACCTGCATTCTTTAGCAGAAGTTGGCCGTGCCAAGGCTGCAATTGCGTCAATATGGTGATGCAATGGCTTAACTCCTAGGTGCTCAATTGACAGCTGAAAAAATTGAGATTTGGCAAGATTGCATTTGAGACCCACAAACTGCAAATCAGGAAACAATTGAAGATTACTAAGGTGGTCATCAGTGGAAGAATCTGAAACAACGAGATTGTCCAGGTAATTGATGCAGCCAGGTACAGAGGCTGTCAGCTGTTCTAAAAAATGCTGATAAGTTACGGGCGCACTAGCGACACCAAAAGGTAAGTGTCGATATCAGCATATGCTGAAAGATGTATTGACAACCAGAAGGCACCTAGCGACCTCATCCAAAGGAAGGTGGAGGTATGGTTCTGATAAGTCAATCTTGGAAAAGTAGAGGCTGCCTGACAATTTTGTGAGCAACTTTTCAGGGCGAGGCAAAGGGTATGTATCTATCATGGGCTGTGCATTAATTGTGACAATGAAGTCACCACAGAGGCGATGCTTACCAGTTGGCTTCTTAACAATGACCAGTGGTCATGGAAATAGGCTGAATGACATCAAGCAACATATAATTTAGCTTTGACAGAGCCGCGCAATGTGACAGGCGCATGCTGCTTGGGGAAAAAGAAAAAAAAAAGAAAAAAAAAACAAGGGTGGGAAGACTATCAAGGTAATGTTGGCCTGAAAACTGGTAGCACAACCAAGCCCAGGGGAAAACTGAGACAAAAACTCAGAGCAGAGAAACTCTAGTTGCTGATGTGAAACTTGATCTAACACTAAATTTATCTCATTGGCAATGGAGAAACTGAAAGCGTTAAACACTGCTAACCCAAACAGGTCTGCAGTATGGGAATGATCCACTACAAGGAAGGTGAGAGGGCGAATCACAGATTTGTATGAGATAGGAGTGGAGAACTGACCTAGAACCAGAATCTGCTGTTTATTGTCGCTAATCAACTTCTATGAAACCTTTGTGAGGGGAGGGGAGCCCAAGTCCAAATACGTTTGTGCATTTACTCAAGTCACTGCAGCGCCTGTGTCCACTTGCATTTTCAGCAGTTTATCAAACATACACAGGTCCATAAACAATTTGTTCGGGGAAAGACATAGAGATACAGTTTATGTCCGTCGGTGCTACTGTATCTACCACATTTGAAGAGGAGTTACGTATCCATGCCATGTGACCTTTCTTTTGACACTTGTTGCAAACCACCCAACACTTAGGGCAAGCAGCACGCTAGTGTTGAGTGAAGCAGTAAAACAAGATGGGAGGGGGCACACGACCACTTCTGTGATGCACAGCCTGTTGCTGCTGTGGCCGTAACCAACACTGCCCCATATGATGCTGAGTCAAAGGTTGCAACTGCTACAATGGCTTCCCTGTCAGACCCAGCTGCACATCTGTGAGCCAACACCACACCAAGACCATGATGAGAGGCATCTGTAGCCAACATGAGGTACTGACCCAGCTGAAAAGTAGCCAGGCACAGGACAGATTGGAGCTTCAATTTAAGCAAAGTGAATGCCTGAACACTTGCAACATGCCTAACAGTGTTTGATTGAGAAACTTCTGGAACCTCCACCCCATGCAACACTCCCTGATCGCCTGCGGCCCATGACACTTCAAAGGACTGTCCTATATTGAGCACATCCATAAGCATTGGACTCTCATGCAGAAGTGCTTTTTTGCAGACTTTCCTATCCAAGTCCAGACAAATAGTAATGTAATGCACAGTGTGATCAGCATAGGGTTTGTGGTGGGCACTAGTGACAAATTTCAAATGACATATCGACCCATGTAGTTCTGCAGCCCAGGCTTTGTAAGTTTGATTTGGGCATTTCTGACAATGGCAAAATTCTACACACATTGCAGTGGCAGGGTTTCTGTCACCGTAATAAGTTGAGAGAAGTTTGCACATTTCATCAAATGATAAGATGGCCATTTCTCGCAAAGGCGCAAGTTGGGGAAACAACTGACAAATGCACAGCGGAAGTCAGGAGAGAAAGGAAGCCCTACACAGGTTTGCATTATCCACACAAAAACCCTGGAAATGTTGGCATAACCATATGTTGTAGGAGTCCCATATTCAGCCACTTCATCTTACGCTGAAAAGGACAATGGTTGCACTGACAGGAGAGTAGCCTGCGGTGAACAAGCAGATGCTGCTTGATTTAGAGCAGGGGTAAGAGCCTGCTGTTGTTCCACAAAAGCTTACTTCTGGACAATGAGACATTAGAGTATTTCCTCTATCAAGACATTCATCGGGTGACTTAACACTGACACTAACATGTGGAGGAAACGTAACCCTTACTCATCGCCAAGTTTGCTATAGCAAAGACAAACTCAATTAATGGAATGTAGTACTTTGTAGGGAAACATGCAAGTTACGATGAAGTAAAGGTTGGGCATAACACTGAACACAATGACTGGATGTTACAGAATAGGCCAAGCATTTGTTTGTGATCACTTAAATAATACTGTTTCCTTTGTAGCTCACCTGAGTGTGCCAGGGGGCTGAATCAGATGGCCTCTGTAAGTGGCCCTACGAACTGTATGGACACACAGTCTCTGAAATCGTGTGTGTCATGAGTGAAGGTACATTAACTTTGTAATAAATAACTAAAGAATAAGTAAATTATGCAATGTGTGTCACGTTCCATAGTGTTTTGAATTCACACATTATGATTAAGTGGCGTTTGCACATGGAAAGATGCCTGGCATTCTTTCCCCACCATTCTCTCTCGTTTTAATCTACCATTGATACCATTTACACAGCTCTTCTCCTTGCCATATTCTCTAAATTAATTTTATTTTCTTTGTACGTAACTTCTTTTAAGTTTTCCCTCATTCCCTTTTTTCTCAGTGTTGAAGCTATAACCAATAGAATAATACTGCAAAGGCATTAGAATATGCAGTTTTTTCTTTTATTTGCTGAGAAAAATTTAGAATTTCTCTTCTACACCTACACAACACCGAGAAGTCTTGAGTGGTCATATATCTGTCCTAGCATTGAAGCCATTGGGAACAACAAGATGGAAACACAGGGTTGATGCAGACACCTCTCGTAAGTATAACACAGGAGAAGTTTTTGATGCACTGGATGAAATAAGCATAGATGAAAATACAGACAGAGCTGTTGCACATTAGGCTATGTAACACCCCAAATATAGAGCCCCTAATGACATCCATTTTGACAGCAAAAGATATAAAAATTAGTTCTCCTGACCTTGACGGTAGCTACTGGCAACAAAATATTAACATTATGGAAAGTTTGACCAACAGAAATACTAGGGAACTAACAATATCTATTCCACGGAAAGAACTAAATGAAAGACTATCAGATGATCACTTAATCTACAAAGCATGAAACTCTAAATAAAGAATTCAAAATACATGCTTTACGAAGGTTAAAACCCAGACGAGATAAAGTTATCAGAGATAACATTTATCCAAGAAAAGAGTTGTAGCCGCATCAGGCTGTAAGTTTGCTGCGACTACAATGAAAAACTTTAATAGAGATGTTAATTCGCTCTCTTCCAGACGTTGTGATAGAAGCAAGCTTATTGACTGATATTAGATTGTTTCAGACTGATCTGGAATTTTAAAGTTTTTCAAGTATCATCTTGACGTATTAGTTAAAGTTCTGAAGAAAGGTGATAGAACATTTACTGTTTAGCCAGACAATGGAACAGATATTAAATGTGAGGGGAAAGTAACTTGTGTGTTACTTAATCAATTCTGGGACTTAGTCATTGTGATCTGTGGCTGTCACAAACATTGATAGTATCTGAAACTTACCAAACACAGTGAGGAGTTTGTTTTAACAGTTACAGATCGGAGCTGTTGCAATCAACGGATGCCAAACTGTGTCAACCAGACTTGAACATCCATTTCCACTGAGCCGACACAGACACACTCGCTACAGCTAGCAATTCTGGAACTTCATCCATGATTTTACGTTCCTTTGTTCAGTGGTGATATGGTATGATATATTGCTTCAAATTAATGTTGTCAGCAAAAACACACTAAGTATTACCACAGATATGTCAAAAACTACTGACACTCAAACAGACAACAGAGTGTTTCACAAACTACCGAGAAGACCTCAGATTCCAATATTGTCCGCTACACCCTAAGGAACTACGCTAAGGAACTGGCAACCTGACTTGATAAAGGAAACCTGGCTGTAGGAGGTGCAATGCAGACACAAAAGAGATGGAAGAAAGAACAGTTCCATCCTGTTGAGAAAGCAACTTACATAAAATTTAATCATATGAATGTTCCACCAACTTCTCCTTTTGAAAATACAAAAAACATATGTTCACTCAAAAATAAAAGCTCATCTGGATTTGATGGTGTTTCCAACGGTACTACAGACTTGTTCCTGTTTAATAAACACTGTCTTTTATAAAATATGTAATGCATCACTGACTCTGCACAATTTCCCAGAGAGATTGAAATATAACATTGTTAAACCCCTGTAAAAGGGTGATTTCTATACATAAAAATAAATTGTTCAACAGTTATATTGGTTTTAGATGAACAAGTTGCGAGGAGCTACTACGATTTTTAGGAAGAGCTATGGATAGTTTGTTATGTTAGTGCCTAATGGCTGTGGACATTTTGACATTAGAAAGGCACTGTACAAACAATTGTGATAACAGTTCTACTACTTTAATAGAACAAAAAATCCTTTAAGAGAGGCACAGTGAAGCCATCCCAGAAAATGGCCTCAAGGGTAGTGAGGTCTCCCTGTTGGGATGTAAAATTTTGACGATCATTCAACCCAAAAAAGGAAAATAAAGAATGGACACATGAATTTGAAAATTATGTATGTTACCATCATCATCGTCATAGAGCACAAATTATTGAGAGACTAGTTTATATATTCACTTTGTTCAAAATGGCCCTTATTACACTTCTTGCTCCTGCACTTATAAAGGTTGATTGGGATATATTGGCCTCAGAAGGACATGTAGATGAATGTGGTAACCAAACTACAGAAATGACATGTGGGTATGAAAGTGAGGTGCCATTGGCTTCTGATGAAGAATGGGGCATGCCTATGTCATGCACACCAAAGTATGTATTTTAAACTTGTTGGGCACTCACTGTGGGGGGATGCGTGCATCCCAGTGAGCACAAAAACCCTTCACTAATATTAAATTAAATGAGGCCTGTCCACTAGGTGAGTCATTACTGGCAAGATTGTTGACTCCAGCAGGTAAGGATGTTCCTGACCCTCTCAGCTACATTTCAAGGCTGTCCTTGTTGATTGCATTATCAGCTACCCATGTCAGGGATGAAGCGGACTGCTATAAAAAGGCTGACACCTACTTCTTTATTACAGTAGAAAGTGCAAGTGTCTCCAGAATGAAATTTTCAGTTTTCAGTGGAGTGTGTGCTGATACAAAACGTCCTGACAGATTAAAACTGTGTGACCACCCGAGACTCGAACTCGGGACCTTTGCCTTTCATGGACAACTGCTCTACTAACTGAGCTTCCCAAGCACAACTCATGACCCCTCCTCACAGCTTAGCTCATCTCCTATCTTCCACAGAAGTTCTCATGCAGGCTAGCAAGACTAGTACTCCGGAAGAAAGGATATTGCAAATACATGGCTTAACCACAGTCAGGGGGATGATTCCAGAATGAAATTCTCACTCTGCAGTAGAGTGTGCATTGTTATGAACCTTCCTGGCAGATTAAAACTGTGCTGGACCAAGATTCAAGCTCAGGAAGTTTCACATAAGTGCACACTCTGTTATAGAGTGAAAATTTCATTCTGGAAACATCTTCCAAGCTGTGGCTAAGCCATGTCTCCACAATACCCATTCTTCCAGAAGTGTTAGTCTTGCTAGGTTCACATGAAAGCTTCTGTGAAATTAGGAAGGTAGGAGATGATGCACTGGTGGAAGTAAAGCTGTGAGGATGGGTCATGACTTATGCCTGAGAAGCTCAGTCAGGAGAGGACTTCTCACAAAAGACAAAAGTCCTGAGTTCGAGTCGTGGTCTGCCACACAGTTTTAATCTTCCAGGAAGTTTCAGTGCAAGTGTCAATGGTAAACACAATTTTTGTAGTGTTCTTAAGGAACTTTATTAAAGTGAACATCACTGTATGGACATTACTGAAGTGCTGTGCTGCAGCAGAAAGATTCCAGTTTCTGAGCAGAAAGTGAGGCAAGAGAGTAATGAAGAATGTACCTCCCATCAGCACACGTTTTATAATCAATAAACAAATCTTGGAACCTATCTTTAGCAAGAAGGCAGATGAATGACAAGTGTGATTATAATGCTCATCAGAACACAATTTTGATCATATTCTTTGATTGTATTCTTGTTCAGTTTTGTCTGTTTCTAATTTTTAATACTTTTAGCAGAACCTTTTGTGGTTATTATATTAAATGTTAGTCTGTACAGAGATTTTCTGATACAGGTAGTCATTATTTAGGTCTGGCTAGAAAATGCAAAATATGCAGCAGGAACAGACTGACAGAGGAGTGGGAAGGGAATATCTGTACACTTCAGCCACATTTTCGTCAAGTTAGGAGAGAGCGAGTGAGGATGAAGGAAGGTAATGGTGAGGGGGTGGCTGAGAACTCACAGTTGATAGTGAAGCAAAGCAAGCGCTATATCATGTGAGATACAGAGGCGAGCGAATGTGCCGGGACTTACCCCAGTTCACTGCTAGTAGCGCCACGTCACCTTAACGCACCTGCATGTAGTGCACAAGTATTGCACCAAATTAAGTATAAAATTAAAGATCAAAATTTATGTTTAAAACTTTGTTAAAATATAGCTCTGTGTAATAATGTTCTAAATATCAAGTTTTATGTACCTAGACTTAATAGTTTACATAAAAAGGCCATTTTAAGAAAAAATAAGTGGTGCTAAATAATAAAGCTAGAAAGCCAGAATCTGGGTCACAATGTGCCTTTAGAACTCATAAATATGTGGTGCAAGTTTCAAAACCAAAAAGCAATCATTACGACCGGAATACACGTTTTTAGGAAAAATCAAAAGCCCTCTATATTGGACTTAGAAACATAAAAATTTGTTTTATGCTTCAGTTCACCCTACAAATCATAACTTAGAGGCCACATTAAGCTACCTCTTACAGTTTTTGAGTAATTAAGTAAAAATCAATTTTGTAACTAAAATATATCTAATTGTAGTAGATTAAGTACCTGTAATTTTAAGAGGAGAATTTTGGTTGAGACAGATGATAAAACCTACCAAATAATAGAGTTGCACCAAATTTGAGAGCTGTAGTATTAATAACATACAATACAAATTTTAGTAAAGTTACAGTTCAGAGGTAATGATCTACAGTATAAAAATTCTAGAAGGCAAAGTTTTCATTCATGCAAGCTGAAACTTTTTTCTGTACTTTTAAACAACTTATCTGAATACATGTAAAAATTAAGAAGTTTCTTAATTAATTTACAACTATGTTATTACAGATTATGTGCCCGAGTAAGCAGTTGTTCGGAGGCTGCTGCAGTATGCAGAAAGCCGTAGACAACAGATGTTCCCTCGGCTGTCCGCTCTGGCACCTATATAAATACAGCCTGAGAGGCAGTAAAGAAGGTTCACTTCGCACTCAACCACTGTAAGATCCACGTCTGTTAAACGTCAGATCATGCTCTGCCTTGGATGACATCAGAGCTGGACTGTATCAGATCGTGTATTTGCAGTAAAAATGGGTAGTGAACTCACAAGGACTGTACACCTTACTGGATTGCTAAGGATTCACCAAAGACTGTTTGTGTGCTGTCTGTGAGAATTATAAATCTGCACCGCAAGTGGCAACTATTATTTCCACTTCTATGGCGAGCATTAATTTTGAACATTTATGTTGAACATTCAATTGAGTATTATTAGTCAGGGTGATAGACAATCTGGTAGGAATGTACCGTAGAGATCACCTCTGAACTGCTAAATATGCTGTTAGAATAGAAATATTTACTTTCAATTGAACATTGTGTATTTCCAAGTGTTGTTCATGTGAGAAACTTTACTCAATACAAGTATTAACTTGAACTCTATACTTTTATTTAAAATCATAGGCCTGATCCTGCTAAGTAGAAGGAGAATAGAAACTTTTCTTTAGGTAGTCTGGACCAGAATGTGGCCGTGCAGACTGGAAACTAAGGTCAGTTCGTTTTCCTTTGCTTACTGGCTGACCACAAAATCAGTTGCCAGGCTCGTGTGAGAAAGACAGCAAATTTAACAAATACCATCTTTAACTATAATAATTCAACCCACCACCCCACAATAGGAAGGCCAGCAGGAGGAGGGTGTAATCTGACATTGTGCTTGTGTTTACCAGCAACAGGTTCCATTTGCCAGAGTTGAGGGCTGTCGAATCTCAAAATGGTGTAGGAGAAGGGAATATGCACCACACTGTCTGTGAGTTGGAAGTATGGGAAGAACACAAATGTTAGAAAGAAGAGAGTTTTGTTGCTAGGTAGCAGTTATGACAGAGGTTCAGGCCCACAATTACAGAAGTTAGGGAAAGGGTGTCAGGTCACCAGCATTTTTGAGCCGAGTGCTGGGCTGGATGAGATGACTGGTGGTTTAGGGTCTCTGTGTAGGAATTTTATAAAGGAGGATCAGGTTGTGGTAGTGGGAGGGGCAGGAACAGCTTGGATAACGACAGGATGTACAAAATACAAGGTGACCTGAGTAAGAGCGCTTTTCGATGTGGAGGCACCAACGTGAGCATGATAGGGTTGTTCTGCTGACATGATCAGACCTGTCTTGTCAGTGTTGTTCAGTGAGTCAGTGCAGAGCTTCAGATAGCACTGAAGACTGGCTGACTGGGCACACATTACACTGATCCCAATGGGGACTGTTGGGAGATGGGGCTACACTAGGCATAGTCTGCACCTCACCAGGACTGAGACAGGGAGATTGACCAAATTAATTAGTGAGTATTAATTAGTGAGTTGGTTGTGGGGCAGCACATTTTCAAACACCTGTGACCATGGGTATGAGAAACTAGGCCTGTTTTTAGGATAAAACATGACAACAGGCTCCCCTCCCTTGTAAATATCTCAACCAACGTAGGGATGTCTTTACTTGTGCCCATATATTGATTGTTCTACATCAGAGTGCATAAACACCACAAAAATTTTGTCAGAATTACCTGTTATTCATCAAAATCTGTAGTCCATTAAAAATATGTACATCAATTTGAAGTTGAATTACAGTCTTTGAACGGTGTGGTGGAATGCATTACATAGCACTGGTGCAGAGATAATGAACTGCATCATATAGCGTTATCACCATATAATGCACTAGTTGTTACTTTAGAGCTAATGTAAAGGGAGGGAGAATATCTGTTTATGTCAGAAGTAATACATATTTTAAAGCTAGGATGATCTGATCTCAGTTAGTGTGGATAAACATTTTGAATCGGCAGTTGTTGATTTATATACCTATAAGTTGAGTGACAGTGGAGAATACAGGATGACTTAGACAACATTTCCAGTTTGTGTGATGAATGACAGCTAGCTCTAAATGTTGAAAAATGTAAGGTAATGCACATAAATTGTAAGAACAATCCTATAATATTTTAATACAGCATTAGCAGTGTGCTGCTTGACACAGTTGATTAAATATTGAGGTGTAATGTTGCAAAGAGATATGAAATGGATTGAGTATGTAAGGATTGTAGCAGGTGAGGTGAATGGTTGATTTTGGTTTATTGGGAGAACATTAAGAAAGTGTGTTTCATTTTTGGAGGAGACAGCATGTAGAACACTAGTGTGACCCATTTTTTATATTGCTTGAGCATTTGGGCTCCCCACCATGTTGGACTGAAGGAAGACATCGAAGATATTCAAAGATGGGCCACTAGATTTGTTATCAGTATGTTCAATCAACATGCAAGTATTACAAAGATGCTTCAGGAACTCAAATGGGAATCACAGGAGGGAAGGCGATGTTCTTTTCTAGGAACACTGTTGAGAAAATTTAGAGAGCCAAGATTTGAAGTAGACTGCAAAACAGTTCGACTGCTGCCAACATACATTTCATTTAAGGACCATGAGGAGAAGATAAGAGAAATTAGGGTTTGTACAGAAGTTCATTATTCTGTATGCATGTATCACTTGCCTAGTAGTAATGTGGACATTTTGTTTAATAAGTTAACCCAAGTCCTAGAAAGAGCCTCAGCCTGCAAAACTAACATAATAATATGTGGAGACATGAATATCAATGCATGTGTTGGGAGGGAAATTAGTAATAATTTTCTATACATTTTGAGCACTTTCGGAATGGCACAAATGGTAAACGCTGCCACTAGGATATTAAAAAGTTCAGCATCAGTGTAAAACCATATACTTGACAGATATTGACAGAGAAAAATATAAAGAATTGGTAATAGATCGTAGCCATTGTGATCATTAGTATCATATAATAAAGCTTAAGTTAGCCTTGGTAAACAAAACTGCAGATCTACAAAAAGATCTTCTCAGAATGTTAAAATACATACTTTTTGTAGGACATTGGCAAATCAAAGCTGGTATGAAGTGTGTGTGGAAATCAATATAGATACTAAGTGCTCTAGATTGTGTGCATTGTTTTAATTAATTTTTGAGGAGACATTTCCAAAAGTAGCCACTTCTGCAGCAGCAGCAGCTAAGAAAGATAAATGGATAACTGTGGGTATTAGAAACTTCTCCCAAACATGTAAATTTCTCAATTCTTTGAAAAGGCACTGCACTAATAGCCAGTTCCTAGATTACTATCACAGGTATTAAAAATGTATGAGAGGGTACTGCTTGCTGCAAAAAGAGCATTCAACCATAGAATAATATTTATGGCAGAAAATAAAAAAACAAAGTAGTGTGGGATGTCAGAAGACAAGAAACTGGAAAAGACTGACACAAGTTTAATAACACACAAATCAGAGACGGGGGTAGGATAATAGAAAATCTTTAGGTATAGGCAAATTTTGTGAATGACTATTTCTCTGGCACTGCAGAGAAGTTGCAGCAAAATCATCCTAAAACACACATAACACTCACAATGACTTAAATAGCAATCACAATTATATTGCTTCCCATAACAGAGCTTAAAGTAAGGAAAATAATACATAAATTAAAAAATAAGGAGTCAGCAGCTTTAGATGAGATTCCAGTCTCTGCTCTGAAGGAGTGCATAGACAGCATACAAGCCCCATTAATGAGCATAATAAATGAGTCCTTCAGTTCAGGTATTTTCCAGAAGATCTAAAGCATGCACAAGTTGTGCCCTTATGAAGAAAGGTAATGCATAAAGTATGGAAAATTACAGGCCAGTTTCACTACTGTCTTCTTTCTCAAAAATAACTGAATCTATTATGAAGGACAGACTAATGAGTTACATTTATAAATAGAATCCATGTAATGAAGCACTGTTTGGTTACCAATGTGGTAGATGTCATTACTGAGTTCACAAAAGTTACACTTGAAGCTCTTGACAGGGGTGACTGTTTCAGGTACATTCTAAGACTAATCCAAGGCTTTTGACACTGCTGACCTTAAAATATTGCTAAACAAGCTAGAAGTACTAAGTGCAAAAGGAATAGTGAACAAGTGGTTCTAGTGTTACCTCAAAAACAGGATGCAAAAGATTGAGATATCCCACACATCTAAACAATTGTCACATGAGAACCACACAAATATAGGTGTTCTTAGGGGTGCTGTATTGGATCCAGTTCCATTCTTAAGTGACTTTCTAAATAGTGTAAGATACAGAGAAAAAGTTCTCTTTGTTGATGACAGCAACATCATAGTCACTTACAAAACACCAGAGCTCCTATTAGACAAAACAAATGAAACCCTCCAGGATATTTACAGTTGGGCATTGAACATAAAGAAAACAAACAGTATGCTTAAGCATAAAGAGGAAAAACAACTCTCTCACAATAGGCATGGACAATAAATCTGCAGATTGTGTAACAAATACAAAGTTATTATGGATTAATATTGATTATCAGTTAAAGTGGAATGAGCACACATGTTATGCTCTTAGAGTTTTATCATCAGCCTACACAGCCAGTGCCTTGTGATGCAAACTATTCCTGCTTACACTCAAATCTTAGGTAAGAGATTATTTCCTGGAAATCGAAGGCATGATATAGGAACACAATTTTTAAATTGCAAAAAAGTCCAGAAGAATAATAAATAGAAGTAATAATCAGGTTCATTGTAAAGAGCTATATATTCAGAAAATTACGTTACATGCTGCATAAGTGAGCACATGCTACCAATCTATGGTGCATATCAGGGATAATTTGCTAACTATTCCACTAACAGTTCTCTACATACTCATAGAACAAGAGCCAGGATATTTACCAAAGAAAAACAAACAAAATGCCCAAGACAGTATTTTCTGTCAGGGAATAAAATTATATAATAAACTCCCCAAAGAAATGAAAAACGTGACAAATTCATCTGCTCTAAAAGGCAGCTAAAACATTCATTGTACGGGGTGTTCAAAAAGTCTCTCTGCAGTGCCGTACGATTGTTAGCTGCGCATGCCGTATGCCGCAGTGAATATACCGAAATGAAACTCAGTGAAATTCAAGTTATTAACTATATTAAACAGACCTTAAGCAACACAACATACAAGGTCAAGTTCAGAGGAAAGCTTTCAGAGACCTCTAGGATCAAAACAAGAGTCAGTCATAAATTTAAGAACATAGACATTCATAAATTTTGCCTAGAACAGCATATGGAAGCATGTGCAACAGAAGGAGAATTTCACAAAAAATCGTTCATAATATTAAGTGTATATTGAGCACCTGCAGGTAACTTTAATCTGTTCGTAAACCACCTTAAAGCGGTACTGGCCCATTTAACAACCAAAAACAAAGAAATAGTGGTTGCTGGTGATTTCAATGTAGATTTCCTTAAATACTCTCCCAATAAGAATTTATCTGAGTTAGTAACACTATCATTCAACTTAATTCCCACTATAAAGTTCCCCACTAGGGTAGCCAATTGCTCTCAAACAGCCATTGATAATATCTTTATAGAAAAATCCAATGAACAAAATTATATTACAAAACCAATACTCAATGGCCTCTCAGATCATGACTTGCAGTTCCTGCTGTTAAATGTTAACACTTAACAGGACATAAAATCTGTTAAATCTGAGCTCAAGAGGGTAATCAATAAGCCAAAAATTGATTATTTTAGGACACTCCTCAGAGACATTCACTGAACTGATGTTTACAGTGCTTATGGCATGAATGAAAAATATAACACTTTTGCTAATAAAGTGCTTACCTTGTTTGAACACTGTTTTCCCCCAAAACTTACCAAGGTTAGAGCAAAGTCTACAAAGAAGCCATGGATTACTCAAGGAATAAGGGTATCTTGTAAAACAAAAAGAAAACAGTATCCGTCAATCCGAAAAAGTTCCAATGTTGATGCTATAGCACATTACAATAATTACTGCAAAATATTAAAGACTATAATACGGAAATCAAAGCAAATATATTACAAGGAAAAGATAGTCATATCAGATAACAAAATAAAGACAATATGGGATATAGTGAAGGAGGAGCGCAGTAGAACCAGACATGAAGAGGGACAAATAGCATTAAGAGTAAATGATACATCGGTGACAGATGTGTATAGTGTTGCAGAACTTTTTAACAAACATTTCATAACTGTTACTGAAAAGATGGAGTTGTCAGGTTCTGTAGATGCTGCTGTGGAATACCTCAGACCAGACATTTCAAGTAACTTCCATAATATGAATTTGACTCTCACAACCCCAGCAGAAATAATGCCCATCATAAAATCTTTAAAATCAAAAACATCTAGTGGGTATGATGAAATATCAACAAAGCTAATTAAAGAATGTGATTTTGAGTTAAGTAACATATTAAGCTATCTGTGTAACCAGTCGTTTATCAGTGGAATATTTCCTGAATGGTTAAAATATGCTGAAGTTAAGCCACTGTTTAAGAAGGGAGATAAAGAAATAGCATCAAATTTCCATACAATTTCATTTTTGCCAGCATTCTCAAAAATTTTAGAAAAAGTAATGTACAATCGGCTTTATAACCATCTTATCTCAAATAACATACTGTCAAAGTTACAGTTCGGATTTCTAAAGGGTTCTGATATTGAGAAGGCTATCTACACTTACAGTGAAAATGTGCTTAGTTCATTAGACAAAAAATTGCAGGCAACTGGTATATTTTGTGATTTGTCAAAGGGATTTGACTGTGTTTAGATTAGATTAATACTTGTTCCATTGATCATGAATACGACACTTCGTAATGATGTGGAACGTGTCAGGTTAATAAAAGATGTCTGTACAAGATATTACATTACACAAAATGTTGCATGACACTAATGTTTAAGTTGTTTTCCGCCCCCCCCCCCCCCCTTAATTTATATCTAAAAATTCAGCCAATCAGTAGAAGGAGTTGTCATCTAGAAATCCTTTCAATTTACTTTTAAATGTTAGTTGGCTATCTGTCAGGCTTTTGATGCTGTTTGGTAGGTGACCAAAGACTTTTGTGGCAGCATAATTTACCCCTTTCTGTGTCAAAGTCAGATTTAACCCTGCATAGTGAAGATCATCCTTTCTCCTGGTGTTATAGCTATGCACACTGCTATTACTTTTGAACTGGGTTGGATTATTAACAACAAACTTCATAAGTGAATATATATACTGTGAGGTTACTGTGAGGATCCCTAGATCCTTAAGTAGATCTCTGCACGATGACCATGGGTGGGCTCCAGCAATTATTCTGATTACATGTTTTTGAGCAATGAATACTTTTCCACTCAATGATGAATTACCCCAGAATATGATGCCATACGAAAGCAGTGAATGAAAGTAGGCATAGTAAGCCAATTTACTGATATATCACAATATCCTTTTAAGTAAATTATAATATTACAGTGTAACAGGAAATGTTGCAAAATGGTTCAAATCTTATATCTCTGGCAGGAAACAAAGGGTGTTATTAGGAAAGAGACATGTACCAAGCTATCAGGCATCATCCAACTGGGAACTAATAACATGTGGGGTCCCATAAGGTTCCATTTTGGGGCCCTTACTTTTTCTTGTGTATACCAATGACCTTTCATCAGTAACATTACCAGATGCCAGGTTCAGTTTTGTTTGCTGATGATACAAACATTGCAATAAATAGCAAATCAAGTTTATTCTTAGAAAGATCAGCTAATAAAATATTTTTGGACATTAATCAGTGGTTCCTAACCAATTCCTTGTCACTAATCTTTGAAAAAACACATTACATGCAGTTCATAACTTGTAAGGGGTGTCCCATGAGTATATGCCTAACATATGATGACAAGCAGATAGAAGAAGTGGACAGTGTTAAATTCTTGGGATTAGAGCTCGATAATAAATTCAACTGGGAACAGCACGCCACAGAACTGCTGAAGCGTCTTAACAAATCTCTATTTGCAATGTGGATTGTGTCAGACATATGAGATGTTGTTGTTGTTGTGGTCTTCAGTCCTGAGACTGGTTTGATGCAGCTCTCCATGCTACTCTATCCTGTGCAAGCTTCTTCATCTCCCAGTACCTATTGCAACCTACATCCTTCTGAATCTGCTTAGTGTATTGATCTCTTGGTCTCCCTCTACGATTTTTACCCTCCACGCTGCCCTCCAATGCTAAATTTGTGATCCCTTGATGCCTCAGAACATGTCCTACCAACCGATCCCTTCTTCTAGTCAAGTTGTGCCACAAACTTCTCTTCTCCCCAATCCTATTCAATACCTCCTCATTAGTTACGTGATCTACCCACCTTATCTTCAGCATTCTTCTGTAGCACCACATTTCGAAAGCTTCTATTCTCTTCTTGTCCAAACTGGTTATCGCCCATGTTTCACTTCCATACATGGCTACACTCCATACAAAAACTTTCAGAAATGACTTCCTGACGCTTAAATCTATACTCGATGTTAACAAATTTCTCTTCTTCAGAAACGCTTTCCTTGCCATTGCCAGTCTACATTTTATATCCTCTCTACTTCGACCATCATCAGTTATTTTGCTCCCCAAATAGCAAAGCTCCTTTACTACTTTAAGTCTCTCATTTCCTAATCTAATCCCCTCAGCATCACCCGATTTAATTTGACTACATTCCATTATCCTCGTTTTGCTTTTGTTGATGTTCATCTTATATCCTCCTTTCAAGACACTGTCCATTCCGTTCAACTGCTCTTCCAAGTCCTTTGCTGTCTCTGACAGAATTACAATGTCATCGGCAAACCTCAAAGTTTTTACTTCTTCTCCATGAATTTTAATACCTACTCCGAATTTTTCTTTTGTTTCCTTTACTGCTTGCTCAATATACAGATTGAATAACATCGGGGAGAGGCTACAACCCTGTCTCACTCCTTTCCCAACCACTGCTTCCCTTTCATGCCCATCGACTCTTATAACTGCCATCTGGTTTCTGTACAAATTGTAAATAGCCTTTCGGTCCCTGTATTTTACCCCTGCCACCTTCAGAATTTGAAAGAGAGTATTCCAGTTAACGTTGTCAAAAGCTTTCTCTAAGTCTACAAATGCTAGAAACGTAGGTTTGCCTTTTCTTAATCTTTCTTCTAAGATAAGTCGTAAGGTTAGTATTGCCTCACGTGTTCCAACATTTCTACGGAATCCAAACTGATCCTCCCCGAGGTCCGCTTCCACCAGTTTTTCCATTCATCTGTAAAGAATTCGCGTTAGTATTTTGCAGCTGTGACTTATTAAACTGATAGTTCGGTAATTTTCACATCTGTCAACACCTGCTTTCTTTGGGATTGGAATTATTATATTCTTCTTGAAGTCTGTGGGTATTTCGCCTGTCTCATTCATCTTGCGCACCAGATGGTAGAGTTTTGTCATGACTGGCTCTCCCAAGGCCATCAGTAGTTCTAATGGAATGTTGTCTACTCCCGGGGCCTTGTTTCGACTCAGGTCTTTCAGTGCTCTGTCAAACTCTTCATGCAGTATCTTATCTCCCATTTCATCTTCATCTACATCCTCTTCCATTTCCATAATATTGTCCTCAAGTACATCGCCCTTGTATAAACCCTCTATATACTCCTTCCACCTTTCTGCCTTCCCTTCTTTGCTTAGAACTGGGTTGCCATCTGAGCTCTTGATATTCATACAAGTGGTTCTCTTCTCTCCAAAGGTCTCTCTAATTTTCCTGTAGGCAGTATCTATCTTACCCCTAGTGAGACAAGCCTCTACATCCTTACATTTGTACTCTAGCCATCCCTGCTTAGCCATTTTGCACTTCCTGTCAATCTCATTTTTGAGACGTTTGTATTCCTTTTTGACTGCTTCATTTATTGCATTTTTATATTTTCTCCTTTCATCAATTAAATTCAATATTTCTTCTGTTACCCAAGGATTTCTATTAGCCCTCGTCTTTTTACCTACTTGATCCTCTGCTGCCTTCACTACTTCATCCCTCAGAGCTACCCATTCTTCTTCTACTGTATTTCTTTCCCCCATTCCTGTCAATTGTTCCCTTATGCTCTCCCTAAAACTCTCTACAACCTCTGGTTCTTTCAGTTTAGCCAGGTCCCATCTCCTTAAATTCCCGCTTTTTTGCAGTTTCTTCAGTTTCAATCTGCATTTCATAACCACTAGATTGTGGTCAGAATCCACATCTGCCCCTGGAAATGTCTTACAATTTAAAACCTGGTTCCTAAATCTCTGTCTTACCATTATGTAATCTATCTGATACCTTTTAGTATCTCCAGGATTCTTCCAGGTATACAACCTTCTATCATGATTCTTGAACCAAGTGTTAGCTATGATTAAGTTATGCTCTGTGCAAAATTCTACAAGGCGGCTTCCTCTTTCATTTCTTCCCCCCAATCCATATTCACCTACTATATTTCCTTCTCTCCCTTTTCCTACTGACGAATTCCAGTCACCCATGACTATTAAATTTTCGTCTCCCTTCACTACCTGAATAATTTCTTTTATCTCGTCATACATTTCATCAATTTCTTCATCATCTGCAGAGCTAGTTGGCATATAAACTTGTACTATTGTAGTAGGCATGGGCCTTGTGTCTATCTTGGCCACAATAATGCGTTCACTATGCTGTTTGTAGTAGCTAACCCGCACTCCTATTTTTTTATTCATTATTAAACCTACTCCTGCATTACCCCTATTTGATTTTGTATTTATAACCCTGTCATCACCTGACAAAAAGTCTTGTTCCTCCTGCCATCGAACTTCACTAATTCCCACTATATCTAACTTTAACCTATCCATTTCCCTTTTTAAATTTTCTAACCTACCTGCCCGATTAAGGGATCTGACATTCCACGCTCCGATCCGTAGAATGCCAGTTTTCTTTCTCCTGATAACGACGTCCTCTTGAGTAGTCCCCGCCCGGAGATCCGAATGGGGGACTATTTTACCTCCGGAATATTTTACCCAAGAGGACGCCATCATCATTTAATCATACAGTAAAGCTGCATGTCCTCGGGAAAAATTACGGCTGTAGTTTCCCCTTGCTTTCAGCCGTTCGCAGTACCAGCACAGCAAGGCCATTTTGGTTAATGTTACAAGGCCAGATCAGTCAATCATCCAGACTGTTGCCCCTGCAACTACTGAAAAGGCTGCTGCCCCTCTTCAGGGCCAGACAAACATATGAGATATAAAAATGAAAAAGCTGGCATACTATGCTTACTTTCATTCCATAATGTCATATGGGATTATTTTTTGGGGTAATTCATCAAGTCAAGCTAAAATTTTTCGGGCACAAAAAAGTGCAGTAAGAGTTATATGTGGTGTGAACTCAAGAACATCCTGCAGAAGCATGTTTAGGGAACTAGGGATACTAACTACTGCTTCCCAATATATTTATTCTTTAATGAAATTTGTCATTAAAAATATATCACTTTTTCAAACCAACAGCTCAGTTCATGGAATCAATACTAGAAATAAGAATAATCTTCACAAGGATTTAAAGTCACTTAGTCTTGTACAAAAAGGTGTGCATTATTCAGGAACACACATTTTCAATAACTTGCCAGCAGCCATAAAAAGCTTGACAACCAATGAAATTCAGTTTAAGAGAAGCCTAAAGGATTTATAGTTGGCTAACTCTTTCTACCCCATTGATGAATTTCTCAGTAGAACCAACTGATTTCTATATATAAGTACAATATAACTTCTGCACAATTTTAGTGCAGTAATGTGTTCAGTGTAAATAAATGTGTGTGTGTGTGTGTGTGTGTGTGTGTGTGTGTGTGTGTGTGTGTGTGTGTATGTGTGTGTAAGTACACTCTAACTTCTGCACCATTTCAGTGCAGTAATGTGTTCATTGTAAATAAGTATTGTAGTAGTTGTATTACACATTTATTACCTTATAAATAAGTAAAAAAACTTCTTTTATTTTAAATTCAGTGCATTAGTATTTGTAAAATGATTCTTTCATATAGTGTACATTAAAAAATGATGATCATTCCACTTGGAACCTGTGGAATGGTACATTAGCTTATTTGTTTGAGTTGTAAATATTTGTCATGTATTGTTGTTTTTCTGACATGTTCCACATCTTGGAGGACCTCCTCACTGCGGATCAATTGGAATGAAAGTAAATCTAATCTAATATAATCTAATCAGGGGGACAGACTATCTCCTTTGTTCCTTAAATTAGCAGTTTGATAAGGTGATCGGGGAGTGGTGACAAGAAGTGAATGGGGAAGGTCGAATATGACTGGGGTGCAAGAAAAAAGGAATATGATTATATTGCCTGCCATTCACAGATGATTTTGTCAAAATCATTGGAAAAGGACGTTAACCAAACCACACAAGTACAGTGACTAATGGCTAAAGCATGCTTACAGATCTCTGTTGAGAAGACACAGTATGTAACCAACATCAACATAACTTCTACATAGATGACAATAAGAGAGTGGAAAATCTCAAAGGTGAAGAATCCTTAGAAGAATGAACAGAAACTCGTCTGACAGAAAAATAAGTGCTGAGAGCACGAAAAAACAGAATGAATTTAACATACAAAATAACTATGTACATCCAAAAGATGAAGAATCATTTGATCAATTTAAACTGACCCCTTACCAGGCAGTATACACCTTGAAGCCTTATACGCAACTGAGGTTCCAAAGCAAGTAAGAGTAGGATTATGTGAGAGGCTAGAAGTTGTGGAATGAAGTATTCTCAGAAGGTTATTGTGACCTCGAAGAACAGGAGACAGCCAGTATAGAAGATGAACTGTATATCTAGATACAGGGAACCATGGACCAGCAGCATCAGGTAAAGAATAATCGTGTCCTTCACACACATCCTTAGAATGGACTAAGGGACGTTGACAAATTGGATAATGCAGTATGGCATTGACCTACACCACATAAATAGAATACACATACCATATAATGGATGAACTAAACTCTTTGTTAGTTCGAATCTTGTCAAAATTATTTAATGACAACTAGAATCAACAAACACTTAACATGACAGCAAAGATAGAAAAATAATGTCCACCAAAGAAACACCTTGCACACACTGACATTACGTTGTGCAAGAGCTTGAAAAAATATTACTGCCATACAGCCCCCTCCCCATTAAAGTGCAGAGCCCCTGGGATGTTTTGATACTCGAATTTAATCCAGTGGCTTGCTCTTGTGCACATCAGGTGTGTCAGGAGTAGTGATGCTATTTTTTGTGGTGGTGAAGAATCCACCAGTTGTGGTGCTGTTTCAGATGACATGCTATGAATCCTTTTACTTCATTCTGCATCTTGATCCACAGGTGTAGCGTCTGAGGTTGGTATGTGTAAAACCCATACTGGCTTGACATGATACCTTCATTGAAACACCACTGCACAATATGTCCATGGTGTGCTTATCTCTACCCAATGCGCGGAAAGGGACAATACATGGTGACTTTGGGTGGCTGAATCAGTTCATAACATTATGTGAGAGCAATCATGTAAGTCTTTGAAACTTCCTGGCAGATTAAAACTGTGTGCCGGACCGAGACTCGAACTCGGGACCTTTGCCTTTCACGGGCAAGTGCTCTACCAACTGAGCTACCCAAGTACAACTCACTGCCCATCCTCACAACTTTTACTTCTGCCAGTACCTCATCTCCTACCTTCCAAACTTAACAGAAGCTCTCCTGCACACCTTGCAGACCTAGCACTCCTGAGAGAAAGGATATTGCGGAGACATGGCTTAGCCACAGCCTGGGGAATGTTTCCAGAATGAGATTTTCACTCTGCAGCGGAGTGTGTGCTGATATAAAACTTCCTGGCAGATTAAAACTGTGTGCTGCACTGAGACTCGAACTCAGGACCTTTGCCTTTCACGGGCAAGTGCTCTACCAACTGAGCTACCCAAGCACGACTCACACCCTGTCCTCACAACTTTTACTTCTGCCAGTACCTCGTCACCTACCTTCCAAACTTCACAGAAGCTCTCCTGCAGACCAGGTCCCGAATTTGAGTCTTGGTCCGGCACACAGTTTTAATCGCCCAGGAAGTTTCATATCAGCACACACTCCGCTGCAGAGTGTAAATCTCATTCTGGATGTAAGTCTTTGTGTACCAACACCTTACGAGTGTCATGACAGGAAACTGGTGGGCAACAGTATTCATGCAGTCATGTTTTAGCTGCTGCACCCACTGCATGAGGTCCTCTGAGTTTGACAGTGAAGTTGGTACTAAATAGTCTGCTGATCTCCATAGTGGTTCACCGTAAACCATTACAGTCAGTGATGCACCAATGTTGGGTTTGTGAGTTGTTCGCAGATCTAATAACACTAACAACACTTCCATCCATCTCACTTGATGACACATCAGTGTGGTTTTCAGAGTCCTGTGCCACCATTCCACCATAGCATTACTGATGGGATGACAGCTAGTCATGTGGTGGCATTGGAAACTGCTCATTTTGCCCTTCTCTAAGAACAGTGTAGTTTCAAACTGACATTCTTGATCAGTCACAATATGGAGGGGCATACAAAACATGTGACTGATGTATACAGAAATATCTTCGCTGTAGTTTTGGCTTACATATTGGCTATTGCAATTTCTTCTGCCCACCTTGTACACCTCTCTATGACCTTAAATAAATACCTATTACCCTCCGACTGTGGAAGAGGTCTGACTGCGTCCACATGAACGTATGTGAATCTAACAGAGGTACCTTGAAAATTTCCAGTATAAGTATGTACATGTCAGCCCACATTACTGTGCACGCAAGGAATAGAGGAACGTACCCAAAGGTGTGCAGGACACATCAAGCTGTCTGTTGGCAACATGATTGTAGTGTTAGCTTCTGGGTGTGAAAGGCTCTGACCACTAGTGAATGCCATCTTTCAGAACTTCTATGAAATGAATGGTCTTGGCTTGCCTTGAGAAACGTCACACTACAGCTTCTATCTGGGATGGTCCTCAAGCTTAATGCCAAGTAATCCCCACATGGCCTCCACTATCTGTCCTCCTCTCACATCCAAGTTATGGGCTAAGACCAAAGGCTATCTGACTGGCGAATCACTTCCAACTGTAACATTTCTTTGAAAATTGTCTTTGTTTCTTTCAGCTTCTCTGGCACAATTCTCCATGCTCATTGTGAGACTGGTTGTCTTTGCATGGTACAGATAAAGTGTATCATATTATGTTTAATTTCTTTGCAGTGAACCTATTTAGTCAACTCGTTCATTGTTCCTATTGCCTGGTCGTCCAAAAGTTTCTAGTTTTCCTCTTTATTACTTAGCTCCTCAGATACAGAGTTGACAGTGATCTGAAGCTTATCACAAGTTTCATGCCCTTCAGCACCTCATATTTTACTGTTGTTTGTCAGATTTAAACATTCTCCCTGTAAGTTGACTACCAGTGCAAAATGTGATAGAAAATGGTGACAAGTGCCCAGTATAGGTTCTGATACATCTGCTATCACAAAAGACCATGTAAATCATTTGAAGAAACCCTAATCAATCCTGCATATTTTATGTTCATACATGTTAATCACACAGTTATCACTGCATTCAAACATGACTGTACATCTCCCTTGTTGCATGGTGCTTGGCTCACAGGTAACAATCTGATGTCTCACCTGGTATCCACCAAAAGCATTGTGCCCATATATCTGTCTAATATATACAACCTCTTCAAAGCAGAACTAGATGTATGTATTGGCAGCTGGTGTTGCTGACATGACAACACTGTACTGTGACTGTAAGTACCTTGGTTCATTGAGTAGGAGCACAGCGATGCGCATCTTGCAGCATCTCTCCCAGAATGTTGATGGTATCAACACATTTTATCTACATCCTTTTGCTGGCTTTGTGTCTCACATCTAGACAGATTTCTCCTCTGATTAATGCTGACTTGTCATCACAGTTGCATGCACAGTTGTGTTCTCAGGTCCTCTATTGTTGCTTTTAAATCTGTAATCGCATTTGAAATGTTTGTTGCATGTTGTGGTGTGACTGCAGCACAGTTTATCATTGTGGTTCCAGTTTCGTCTTGCTGACCATGGTGGTTACCATACACAGAATCTGGCGAGTGTTGTTGTTGGCTCATGTCTCTCGTAGATTCTGTCACAGCAAGTAATAGTTTTTCAGCTGGTCTTTCCTTGCATATGACTAGCACAGTACTTGCTTGTGCTGAAAGCTGTTGTTGCCAAACATGTAACAGTAACTATCTATCAGGCTGCATAAATGTCGCCAGTATTCCGATGGGGTCCTGTCTCCCCACTTCTCTTGGTGCAGTACCTGCCTGAATAAAAAAATAGGAGTGTGGGTAAGCTACTACAAACAGCATAGTGAATGCATTGGTGAAGATAGACATGAAGCCCACGCCTACTACAGTAGTACAAGTTTATATGCCAACTAGCTCTGCAGAATGTTGATGGTATCAACACATTTTATCTACATCCTTTTGCTGGCTTTGTGTCTCACATTTAGACAGATTTCTCTGCTGCAGATGATGAAGAAATGTATGATGAGATAAAAGAAATTATTCAGGTAGTGAAGGGAGATGAAAATTTAATAGTCATGGGTGACTGGAATTCGAGAGTAGGAAAAGGGAGAGAAGTACATATTAGGTGAATATGGATTGGGGCTAAGAAATGAAAGAGGAAGCCGCCTGGTAGAGTTTTGCACAGAGCATAACTTAATCATAGCTAACACTTGGTTCAAGAATCATGAAAGGAGGTTGTATACATGGAAGAATCCTGGAGATACTAGAAGGTATCAGATAGATTATATAATGGTAAGACAGAGATTTAGGAACCAGGTTCCAAATTGTAAGACATTTCCAGGGGCAGATGTGGACTCTGGCCACAATCAATTGGTTATGAACTGTAGATTAAAACTGAAGAAACTGCAAAAAGGTGTGAATTTAAGGAAATGGGATCTGGATAAACTGACTAAACCGGAGGTTGTACAGAGTTTCAGGGAGAGCATAAGGGAACAATTGACAGGAATGGGGGAAAGAAGTACAGTAGAAGAAGAATGGGTAGCTCTGAGGGATGAAGTAGTGAAGGCAGCAGACGATCAAGTAGGTAAAAAGACGAGGGCTAGTTGAAATCCTTGGGTAACAGAAGAAATATTGAATTTAACTGATGAAAGGAGAAAATATAAAAGTGCAGTAAATGAAGCAGGCAAAAAGGAATACAAATGTCTCAAAAATGAGATTGACAGGAAGTGCAAAATGGCTAAGCAGGCATGGCTAGAGAACAAATGTAAGGATGTAGAGGCTTATCTCACTAGGGGTAAGATAGATACTGCCTACAGGAAAATTAAAGAGACCTTTAGAGAAAAGAGAACCACTTGTATGAATATCAAGAGCTCAGATGGAAACCCAGTTCTAAGCAAAGAAGGGAAAGCAGAAAGGTGGAAGGAGTATATAGAGGGTCTATACAAGGGTGACGTACTTGAGGACAATATTATGGAAATGGCAGAGGATGTAGATGAAGATCAAATAGGAGATACGATACTGCGTGAAGAGTTTGACAGAGCACTGAAAGACATGAGTCGAAACAAGGCCCCGGGAGTAGACAACATTCCATTAGAACTACTGACGGCCTTCGGAGAGCCAGTCCTGACAAAACTCTACCATCTGGTGAGCAAGATGTATGAGACAGGCGAAATACCCTCAGACTTCAGGAAGAATATAATAATTCCAATCCCAAAGAAAGCAGGTGTTGACAGATGTGAAAATTACCGAACTATCAGTTTAATAAGTCACAGCTGCAAAATACTAACACGAATTCTTTACAGACGAATGGAAAAACTGTTGGAAGCCGACCTCGGGGAAGATCAGTTTGAATTCTGTAGAAATATTGGAACACGTGAGGCAATACTGACTCTACGACTTATCTTAGAAGAAAGATTAAGGAAAGGCAAACCTACATTTCTAGCATTTGTAGACTTAGAGAAAGCTTTTGACAATGCTGACTGGAATACTCTCTTTCAAATTCTAAAGATGGCAGGGGTAAAATACATGGAGCGAAAGGCTATTTACAATTTATACAGAAACCAGCTGGCAGTTATAAGAGTCGAGGGGCATGAAAGGGAAGCAGTGGTTGGGAAGGGAGTGAGACAGGGTTGTAGCCTCTCCCCAGTGTTATTCAATCTGTATATCGAGCAAGCAGTAACGGAAACAAAAGAAAAATTCGGAGTAGATATTAAAATCCATGGAGAAGAAATAAAAATTTTGAGGTTCGCCGATGACATTGTAATTCTGTCGGAGACAGCAAAGGACTTGGAAGAGCAGTTGAATGGAATGGACAGTGTTTTCAAAGGAGGATATAAGATGAACATCAACAAAAGCAAAATGAGGATACTGGAATGTAGTCGAATTAAGTCGGGTGATGCTGAGGGAATTAGATTAGGAAATGAGACACTTAAAGTAGTTAAGGAGTTTTGCTATTTGGGGAGCAAAATAACTGATGATGGTCGAAGTAGAGAAGATATAAAATGTAGACTGGCAATGGCAAGGAAAGCATTTCTGAAGAAGAGAAATTTGTTAACATCGAGTATAGATTTAAGTGTCAGGAAGTCGTTTCTGAAAGTATTTGTATGGAGTGTAGCCATGTTTAGAAGTGAAACATGGATGATAAATCATTTAGACAAGAAGAGAATAGAAGCTTTCGAAATGTGGTGCTACAGAAGAATGCTGAAGATTAGATGGGTAGATCACATAACTAATGATGAAGTAGTGAATAAAATTGGGGAGAAGAGGAGTTTGTGGCACAACTTGACAAAAAGAAGGGACCGTTGGTAGGACATGTTCCGAGGCATCAAGGGATCACAAATTTATCGTTGGAGGGCAGTATGGAGGGTAAAAATCATAGAGGGAGACCAAGAGATGAATAAACTAAGCCAATTCAGAAGGATGTAGGTTGCAATAAGTACTGGGAGATGAAGAAGCTTGCACAGGATAGGGTAGTATGGAGAGCTGCATCAGACCAGTCTCAGGACTGAAGACCACAACAACAACATTGGTCATTGTTCATTTTTCCAATTGCTTGGGCTTGCCATAGGCATATGCCTATCAATGAAATGTCTGAAAATCCTTAGTTGTAGGTCCCCAGTTATGTAGGAAGTGACCTATACCACATAAATAGAATACATGTAGCATATAATGAATGAACAAAACTCTTCATTAGTTTGAATCTTATCAAAATTACTTAACAACAACTAGAATCAACAAACACTAAAAGAAGTTACATAACGTGATGGCAAAGATGGAATACAACATCCACCAAAGAAAAGCCTTGTGCATTCTGATATCACATCACACTAGTGCACGAAAAAATATCACTGCCACAAGTTCCTTGTGAATGAGAAAACCAAAATACATTGTACTCAAGATGTACAAAGGGCTTTGGAAGAAATGAAATTTCAGGAAACAGATTTATAACAGGGTGATTTTCAAATCAAAAATTAGGTGTCACAGGTTTCAAGGACAGAATTAGACATATTGCAAAAAGATCATGGACAGTTCGCAAAGACGGTTGCAAAGTATGTGAAAGAAAGAATATTGGACAAGGATAAAGATTAGAAGAAACAAAGCTGACTTGAATTAAATCAGATGGTCAAAAAGAAAAGATAATGAAGAAACAACAGTAACAAGATCCACTTCATTCTCCCTCCCACAGCTGCTAGAGATGACTGTGTTGTCAGAAATTTCAGTAGTGTCTGAAAATGCTATATAATATATGGGTTGGGTTGTTTTGGGGAAGGAGACCAGACAGCGAGGTCATCGGTCTCATCGGATTAGGGAAGGACGGAGAAGGAAGTCAGCCATGCCCTTTCAAAGGAACCATCCCAGCATTTGCCTGGAGCGATTTAGGGAAATCATGGAAAATTAAGTCAGGATGGCCGGACGCGGGATTGAACCGTCGCCCTCCCGAATGCGAGACCAGTGTCTAACCACTGCGACACCACGCTCGGTTATAATATATGCCACAGCAAAGTAATTACTATTTCACAATCACCACTGCATTACATAGAATTATAATTATCACATCTATTACTGAATGTGCCACAAAATGTCTTTGGCTGGCATGATAACTTTTGTTGAAATTAATCAGAATTCTTCTGTTGTGAGCTTCATTATTTCATACACTATTCTTTTTATTTATTTTTTTTAAGTATGTCATACTTAACTTTTAAATGCAGTGATTTGAGCACTGAAAATCTGATGTGCCTTTTCTCATGTTTTATTCTGAAATTTGGAATCACTTGACTGACACTCCATTAATGGTCAAACAACAAATATCTGATCTATGTTTAACTGACTTCAAGATTCAGCATTGTGTTGCATGTACATGAAGCTTTCGAGCTTGATAAAATGTTTTTCATACTCTTTTGATATGCTGTGACAATATTAACTCTCTTACTTTCTCCAAGTTTTCATGAGGCCCAATATGACATCCACTAGTCTCAGAGTGTCTTTGCAACAAATGACATTGGCTGCTAAACACGACAGTCAAACAACCATAATACTCCAAATTCTCCACTAGTAAACTAGACAAAGAGGCAGTGGTATCACATTTCAAGTAGTGACTCGAAACATTCACCTTAGGGCATGAATGTGTATGGAAATTGTGCCTCAAATTTACAGCAGATGACTGAGCAATAGACAGGGTTTAAATTTACTTAACAGAACAGTTCATGGTGGGAGATTCCTTCCATGGTATTCAGTGTCTTTGAAGAAATGTCTAAAGAAGTGGAGACCACTGGATAATAGGCATAAAACAAAGAACATGGCTGTATACATACAGAGATGCTAAATGGAACAAGTTTGGCTGTCGAAAGGACATTGCATGAAACCATCAGTGACTAACAGCAGAATATTAGTGATAGTCTCTCCCAAAATCCAAAGAAAGTCTCATAATATATAAAGGCATCAGTGGCACCTAAGTTTGTGTTGTTCCAGACACTCATTGTTGACACAGGAACTGAAATTGAGAATATTATAGCAAAATCAGAAATATTAAACTTGGTTTTCCTATGTCCCTTTACAAAGGAAGACATAGGAGTGTTGCCCAGTTTACTTCACACTGCTGCATGTATAAGCAATATAGATGTTAACGACAATAACTTTGAGAAACAGCTGAAATTGACAAGGTCTCAGGATCTGATGGAATTGCTATCAAATACTAAACTGAATTTGCCACTGGTTGTCCTTTCTTTTATCCAATATGTATCATAAATCCTACAGGCAAACAGTTCTCAGTAGATGGAAGGAAGCACAAATCACACCCATATAAAGAAGGGTAGTAAAGGTGCTTCCCAAAAAAATACTATCCAGTATCATTGAACAGAATGACATTCTCCATGCCATTCAGTGTGGATTCTAAACATATTGTTCATGTGAAACCTAACTTACGCTTTCCTCGTGATGTCTGAAAGCCATGAATCACAGTAATTAGATACTGTGGTTAAATCACAAGGAGTCCACAGTCAGAGGGGCAAGGGGCATTTTAAAAGCAAAGTGCTCTGTGCTCGTGCATAACACAATTAGCAAAGTCCTTGCAGCAAGCATCAGTCACCTAATTGTTAATGTGGTAAATGGGCAAATGTCAGGAGTTAAGGCCATGGTGTTGACACCAGCTGACATGCCTAGTAGTTGCTGTGACTTCTCTTGCAGTGAGGATAGTAGATGCAGTATTTCTTGGCTTACAAAAAGCATTTGACTCAGTACCACACTGATGCCTATTAACAAGAGTATGATGTATGATCAGGTGGGATATCAAAAGAAACTGGAGTCCAGAATGATGATTTCATTGTAGGGAGAACACAGTATGTTATTTTGGATGAAATGTCATGAACAAAAATAGAAGCTTCTGGAGTGCTCTAGGTAACTGTGTGGGAACACTTACTGTTCATGTTTTACAAGTTATGAGAGTAGTGTAGCGACAATATTAATAGTCACCTCAGACATATTCCAGATGATGCAGTACTACCTAAAAGAAGCTGTGTAGATATTCAGTAAGATCTTAATAAGGTTTCAAAGTGGTGAAAAAGATTGATAACTGGCTTTAAAAGTTCAGAAATGTAAAAATTCACACTTTAAGAAATGAAAAAAATGTATTATTTTGTGACTGCACTATCAGTGAGTCACAACTGGACCCAGTCAGCTCAAACAAATATCTGGGTATAACAATTTGTGAGGATATGAAATTGGAAGACTATGTAGGCTCAGTCATATTTAAAGCAGGTACCGACTTTGGTTCATATGTGGGATATTAGCAAAATACAATAACTCTGCATATGAAATTACCTACAAAACAGCTGTGCAACCCATTCTTTGATATTGCTCAGTTTTGTGGGATCCAAACCAAATCGAGCTAACAAGGGATATTGAACATATACAATGAAGAGAAACAGAAATGGCCTCAGATTTGTTTAACCCATGGGAGAGCATCGCTGAGATGCTGAAAAATCTGAACAGGCAGACACTTGATGACAGATATTCCAAAAAACCTGCTTACACAATTCAAGAACCAGTTTTGACTAAGGAATTTATTATAGCCTCTTATGTATAACCCCAAATGGGCTGTGAAGACAAGATTAATCTTATTACAGTACACACAGACACATTTATGCAGTCACTCTTTCCTCACTTCACAGACATGTGGAATGGAAAAAAACCTTAAAATATGATACAATGGAATGTACCCTCAGCTTTGCACTTCACAATGGTTTGCAGAGTATGGACATAAACAAAAATGATGCAAGAAACTTACTTGCAATGCTGCAACACAATTTTCACTAGAATATCCAACACCACATCACTGTAACTGTGTGTTTTGTTGCAGCAAATGGATCAGAAATTTAAAGAGTAATAGTTCTAGTCTGGGACATGGAAGTGCATGGAAGTGGCTTTCACAAAGGAAACTGTCAGACATAAAGTTAAAACATTTGCATTTCATAGCAATAATCCATCTCTAATGACAGAACTTGTGACATTCACCTGCTTTATTTCCTCGTTGATTGTCACTGTTCACAAACCCCAAATAATACACATTTATATGGCCAGTTCACTAATGGTAAATGTTGGTAAGCCTAATTAATAGTTTGCAGGCATATGTCAGAAATCTTATCAAAACTACAGTACATACGTTTTTTTTAACTTCCTACTTACATGAACTGGCCATATGAAAATCCCTATACAAAATATTTACTTGCAGTGTATTGTACAATGGCACAAAATACCTACAAGTTATAGTTTTAATAAAAATTAGGCCTCTTCATCATAAGTAATTTCCCTTTTGGGTAAACAAGGATTACATACTAAGATACATATCACGTTATACAAGTTCTGTCTTACTTAAAAAAATAAATCCTCATGGGTTGCAAAAAGTTAAATTACACTACACCTTGCAGTTCAGTTTCAGACAGAAAATTTCACTTGCTCAATGTTCAGTATTTTTCACAAGTACTTTCACACTTTTAATGAGCTTTTGCACACTTTCTCACCAAGCTGTCCATGACTTCAACAGGTCCAAGTGGCAGTTAGTAATGAAATGCACTGCTATCAGTTCCCTTGGAGGTGGTTCTCCTCCGCCATAGTACATGAAAAAATTAGAAAAAATATCCTGCTTTACTACCCTGCTTTAGTACACTCACTTTTACTTCTAACTAAATCCAAGAAAAATGTTTCACACTATAAATGATAGCCATTACATCATAAATAAATACATTACACAGTTCTCATAACATCACACTAATTAGCACTAAAATTGACTATAGTACAAAGGGGGGACTAGTGAAAATTTAAAATCAAGTGCATATTACATTACAAAACATCACTCTAGGTCATAACTGTTTCTGAAAGTGGTTAAACTTGAAAAATTTGGGTCTCTTTCCCAATTGGAAAATATCACTTTAGTATCTAAAATATGTACATTACCTCTAGTAAAAACTCAAAATGTGCAGTAGCATAGATTTACTAATCATTACGTAATGAAAAAAAAGTAACCATCACATAACTGAACAACTATTCAAATCAAAATTAAGGGGATGGAAGTTGTAGCAAATCATAGCCCCACTTCTCTACTCAACACAGCACTACTCTCATTCAACCAGAAAATTAAATCGTCACAAAATGTTGCCAAATAGTTGACCTGTCAGAATATTCACATCAGTCTAGCACCACAGTTATCAGTTAAGCAAAATTACTTTTCATTGTTGCAGTGTTACCACTTTAAGCTCATAATTCCTCCAAACACAAATAGATGTTTTCAGATAATCTATAGATCTAATGATGCAGCATTATATGACTTGTACTTCACCAAAGTACTGCTTTTTCTGTTACACTCTCATTCCCAACTGAAGTGACATGAATTGCACAATATACACAGTATCCAATGTTGCTTAGTTCAAAAATAGCTAATATAGTTACACCACATTTATTTGTATACAGTTATCTTTTTAATTAATCATGTCTGTCAGCTCCATTATTTTACTTCCCTTTCTTACCTCATTAACTAGCGGAGTGCATTCTCAAAAAATATCCCTACTGCAGAGACAGGCTCCCTAACCATAAAGACCCTAACATCATTCATTATTTTATTATTTCATTATCGCTTCAGGAACTAATGAGGAAGTATTGAATAGGATTGGGGAGAAGAGAAGTTTGTGGCACAACTTGACCAGAAGAAGGGATCGGTTGGTAGGACATGTTCTGAGGCATCAAGGGATCACCAATTTAGTATTGGAGGGCAGCGTGGAGGGTAAAAATCGTAGAGGGAGACCAAGAGATGAGTACACTAAGCAGATTCAGAAGGATGTAGGTTGCAGTAGGTACTGGGAGATGAAAAAGCTTGCACAGGATAGAGTAGCATGGAGAGCTGCATCAAACCAGTCTCAGGACTGAAGACCACAACAACAAAAACATCGCTTCATTATCTAATAAATAAACACCTGCTCTGCTTATCCAACACAAAATTGATTCTACTGAAAACCATTCCACCATAGCAGATCCTTATGCTAAGGCAAACATAACTCTCATCACTGATCAGACAAAATTATTACTCAGAAAAACAATTATCTCACTGTATTCCATCAAATTGCTTGAGACTCTAGCCTGAAGGGCAATATACATACAAATCTGGCTTATTCTTTCCATACATTACTCCAAGCAACTATGTTTGAAGTTGTAATTTCTTAATGTTAGAAGAGGCTGTACCATGGCACACTTCTATCAGTAGATAGTTATCTCAATATACTGATGGTATTGAACACAAACACTTCTACTATACCACAATTGATAAGATGGTTTTTACCACATTTTGCCTCTGTTGCTACACCCACGAGCTGATTACTTCAGATGTTAATCAAAGTTTTCAGATAATATGCACCGTCTCCTTCACATATGCCAACACTTCTCATTTTCTGTCTACCTTACCTCTTTGTTTGACAGAAATTCTTTAACCATGGTACCAATTTACTTTCGTCCATCCTCTTGTGATTCCAGTACTTATCACTAACAACAAAATATTCCTATACCAAAGTATCCTTCTGTACAAAATCACATGAAAGTCGAAGAGACAATGTTTCTGATTCACTTACAAACTACAGATAGGATAGAGGAGTCTGACTGCCTCAGAAAACATGAAAAATGAGACAGACAGCTGAGGTAAGCATTATTGCCACATAATGAATCCAACATAGAATGTTGAACCCCCTACTTGCTCGTAGGTCTTACTTCTGGTTCAATGCACATTCCTCCTCTTCTTTTATAGGATAAACATTGCTTCCTGCAGCATCAGTCAACAGATTAGGAGATTAGATTAGATTAGTTTTTTGTTCCATAGATCCGTGCTGAGGAGATCCTCATGTCTGTCTTTTTTTTTTTAAAAAAAAAAAAAAGGCTGAAATAATAACAATACTAATAGTATGAGTATATACCATACATCATATGTTTCTATCAAAAAATTTGTCAATGGAGTAGAAGGAGTTGGCCACTAGTAAGTCTTTCAGGCTGCTTTTAAAATTATCTTTATTTGTAACTAAATTAGAATTTACACTTGTCTTACTACTATCATTTACATTACCCTACCTTTGATTACACTACATTTATAAACAGGTGGCTCTTCATCACTACCTGCTCTAGTGCGAGCCAAAACTGGAGCATTATCTAGTATAAATGGTTTGATCCAGAATTAAAATCATCTCCTCCATTTCTGTTACTTGAATTCCTGCTACAATTTCTGTGCCCATTATGGCTATCCTCCATCCAACCATGCCTTGAAATTCTACTGTAATTAGTCCTGTTCATCCTATTTATCTGGAATTCTCTCCCTGATTGATTATTGTCATCAAAATTCCTCCTCTGATCTTCCACTGAGGGCTTCACCCTCTTTACTTTATCAACATAATTCAAGAAATCACTAATATTACCCCTAGGGGCAGGTACAAGCAATTCTCTAACTTTCTGATGCAACTTAGTTTCTAAACCCATAATTATTGATTCACTGCCTAGCTCTTTGTCCAAATATTTCAGTTTGTTTATCCAAAGTTGACAGTAACCTTTCACAATACCTTTCCTAGAGTCAAATCTCTCTCCTCTCCAAAATTCTCTACTGCTTCTCTTTGGACCAATATTCATCTAAAAATGCTTTCACAACTTTTGCGTGAAGTACAGCTATGAGCTACCTGAGCTGCCCATCCATAAGCATCCCCTTTCAAAAAATCTCTCACAAATAACATTTTCTCTTTGTCATTCCATGTCTCAGGAAAATCATTAAATTCCCTAATGAAATCCAGTGGATGCACTTCCCCATATGGTTTAGAGTTATTAAATTTCTTACAACTAACAAATGAAGGACTGTTTGGGATGCTACATACTCTATGCTTTAGATTTTGTACCTCTTCCATCTTTTTCTCCATTTCAGCCAATTTCGAATCTACATTTTAATTTTATTTTACCAGTTTTTCCTCTACCACTACTGCAAACTTGGTTTCTACCTCCATTTCTAAATCATTTTTAATCTGATCGATTTGGTTCACAAGTTTAACGCTGTTTTCAGCATAAAATTTCCTGGTTGCTTTGACTTCATCTTTACACTGTTTTTCAGATGCCTCCACCCTCCTACTATAGTCATTATAAAGCTTCTTTCTCTCTTCTACACATTTACTCCTCATTAATGTTAATTTCTTGTTAGTATTCTGTACTACTTTCTTTATCTTTTCATCACAATCTTTTCCTACTGCCTCAATCTTCTAATTTAACTCTGAAAGACTAGAGCTAACTACCTTAATTTCCTATTTAATTTCTTTATTCAGTTCATCCCTTAAGCTAGTCATGTCAGTTTTAATACTACTAATGTCTACTTTCATACTAATTATGTCTCCTTCGTGCATATACTACTCATAATTTGCCTTAACATCATTTCCAATTTTCTGTCTGCCATAAACTGTTGCCGTTGCTGACTTTCATTACTAGATTCCTCCCCCTTAACCTTAACAATTTCATCCACTTCAGTACTGTTTTCGTCCACTTCACTTACCTCACTATACACTGTAGATGATGTTTTTATCATTTCATCTACAATAGGACTTTCGTCCCCATCATTCAAAGTTACGTTCATGCCTGATTTATAACCACGATTGTCTTCAGAACCAGTCCCCTGTTGTCCATGTTCTCTCATCACACTGTCTTGTTTGTTAAGGCCACTCATTATGTATCAATTAATATAAAATGGCTTTTACTAAGAAATTACCTTATTCTTACTCATTCATCTCCTGCTGCTGCTGTTGTCATTTTGATTCGTCGCCTGCATGGCTACTGAAAGTTGTAATTCTCCCAGTGCAGCGTCTTGTTTACCTGAGTCCGATGTGTCCACCTGCGTGCTGCTTGGCTGCTCCTGTACTCAGTGGCTGCTTCCATAGAACCCACTTGCTGATTAGCTGCTGTTCTATTGTGGCCATGGAACCCATGCACTGACTGGCTGTCGTATCTCCTTCATTAAAACTGTACTGTAAACTGCTCTTGAGTTTACTGTTCAAAGTTTGCTAGTCCTAGTTTATTGTGCCCAATTACAATAGTCCTCACCTGCAACGGCACCATACGTGATGTTCGTCTGCTTTATTTCCTAATTGATTGTCCTCAGTGTCGACGTACTGCATTGCTGTACTGGCTGAAAAATGGGGGATGGAAGTTCAACACTGACTACTTTAAATGATGTAGCCAACAGGTGCATGTTTTCTTGTCACAGTTCATCAATTTCACTGTTCACAAATCCCCAATATACACAGTTATATGGCCAGTTCACTAGTGGTAAATGTTGATAAGCCTCATTAGTAGTTTGCAGGCGTACGTCAGCATATTGCTACAATCGTTTGCAGTTGAACACCTATGATAAGTAAATACCTAAGCACACAGTTCTTGTACAATAATACAGTAAATATTGAACAGACACTGTCATTGTTTTAACACACGAGCAACTTGATGCATTGTTGTTGATCTAATCAATACAGATTCCTCGTCAGATACTTGGCCGTGGACTGACTGTCTCGGGACCAAAAATCGGACCTTTATATATCATCACAACAATAGGCACTGAAACTACACATTGTTTGATGTTTAAGTTGCAGAAATTACAATTAAAATATAACTCATTAAAATTAACTGAATGTATATAAAATTACTTTCTTTTTAACAGTTTCTTCTACTGCAAGGGCTAAGCCTAAGCCAAATTATTTGTTTAAATGATGAAAGTAATAGATGTAGTTACACAAACAACACTTTTGACAAAACTGGCAACTACTTTGGAATTAATTAAGAGCTGGCTTTGTTAATATGTTTTCGAATAGAGCCAAATAAATACTTAAAGAATGCTATTAGTTGTTCCTCCAAATGTTTATAATTAGTACAGAATTTATATTTGCTTATAATTCAACAACAGATTTAAGATATGAAACAATTACCAGTTTCATCCTATAAAAAAGTATTAATTAAGAATAGTCAAAATAAATTAGAAACTCAATTACATACATAGAACTAAACCCAAAATTATATATGGTGTTATATTCTTTAAAACTGAGGGTCAGTCTTTCTCTTTCATGAAAATGCAGATTACACTCGCCTGTGTTAATGGCAATTAGTCAGAAATGAAAAAATGAATTTTAAGGAGGTAGGTGGCAGAAGAAGAGGTGATGTAAAGATATCCGAGCTTGCTTAGTCACACACTGTCATTAGAACATTAAACTCCTTCATTCCTTCCTTCACAGCAATATTCTGTTTCATGTGCTTTCTTTAAGAGAGAATGCACATGTTTAACTGACACATACTATCTCTTGTTGTTTAAATATGAATTAACTACATCTGTGTTATTTATTCCATAAAACTGCAATTTGGCAAATAAGATGTCAAAGGGAATACAATCAAATGCCTTACTTAAGTCACGTGGCACAAGAGACATCATATTTGTGTTTTCAAATGCTGTTAATGTCTCATTCACAGTTTCAAGGACAATGGAGATAAAATTTTTCCATGAGTGAAAACTATGCTGACTATTGTAGAGGTGGTCATGTTTTTCAAAATAGTTACTAAGCTGTGTACAAGTAGAGCGGCTGAAATATTTTTGAAAATATTCAAACAATAGACACCAATTTGTAGTTCTGGTAGAGACACTTCTCACACTTTTGGAATACTGGAACAACTTTTGAAACTTGGAGCTACAGAGAAAAATTTCAAATTTGTAGTGGTTTGCAAACAAATGTGTTATTATTATTATTATTATTCTTTCTTTTCTCAGACGTTATGTCTGGTCAAAAATGGAAAGTGATGCGGACCTTGATCAAGCATGACTTCCTTTTAGCTGTACAGTATATGTTACATTGCATTTAGGAACTTTCAGGTAATTGAACATGTATCAATAATTACAGATTTCTGTCGTTGTATATATAAGTTTGGATGTAGCTGTATTGCGTTGATGTACTGGTGGATATTGTGTGGTATGACTCCTGTAGTTGATAGTATAATTGGTATAATGTCAACTTTATCCTGATGCCACACGTCCTCGACTTCCTCAGCCAGTTGGATGTATTTTTCAATTTTTTCTCCTGTTTTCTTTTGTATATTTGTTGTATTGGGCACAGATATTTCGATTAGTTGTGTTATTATTATTATTATGTAGGACTACAGGACAGATATCTGCAATTCTTCACTTTCAAGTGGTATCTTCCCACAGCAGCTAAAAACAGCAAAAGTTGTACCACTTTATAAAAAGAGTGAGCAAGAGCAGATGGTCAGCTATAGGCCTGTAACACTCCTGTAAGGCTTTTCAAAAATCACCAAAAAATTAGTTCTGTCACAATTAACTGTCATTTTTAACAAAAATTGAAAGGTCTCTGTTGGATTCCTTTCATGTTAATTTCTTAAATCTGTTGTCATTTACAGCATAAATTCCTCTTCTAAATTTACTGTGGCATTTCTGACTATCTGGGAGGAGACTGAGTAGTGGAACGTGTTACTTTTACACATAAACTAGAACGATCTGTCACACTACTACACTTCAAAACACAGTTTATATGTAATTCATGTCACACAGTCTCATACGGAACCTACGTCCGCTTTCTTTTATATACACTATATGATAAGATACTGTCATCCCCCTTCCCTTCTGTGTGAGAGGATGAATGAGCAAATGTATTTCTAGTTGCATGCTGGATGGTAGCAGACAAGCTTGTCTGCTAGAGATCAGTAGGACCAACGTCGGAACAGGTAGCTACGCTTTCTAAAAGCAAAGAGGTTTCTATTCTTAGTATGGTTCTGTCCATCCCTTGTCATGTTGGTATAGGAAGCTGCCTCTCTGGTCACTTCCATTTTGTAACCCCTGGTAGGAGCCCAGGTCAGTCTGTCCGCGGCGAGCATCTGAAGTGGTAAGATCTCCGGCTAACCGCGTGTCTGCTAAGTCCGTAGGACAATGGATTTCTTAAGTTCAGCCTAACTGAAAATTTAAGCACCTTTATTTCAGGTTTAGCTCTAAAACATCTAATGTTATCTTAGATTGCAACGCAGTGTATTTCGAGTGTGAAGTTCAGAATATCTTCCAGTAGTTGCTTTGTCACTACTTTGTGAGTAAAGTGGAACCACGTGTTGATCAGTAATTCTAACTAAGATCATTAATCTTAAATGTGAATGTGCGTGAGATTATAACGTCTCGTCTTGACAATATTTTTCAATATAGCAACTTTTCTTTATGTTCAACCCACGTGGGCTGTACTTTGTGAGACCAGTACCACGTGCTTATACAATTGTTTGACCCATCAGGTTAATAGTAAGATGATAGTAACCAGTTCAAGGTTTTTCGTTTGTAAATTGCTTTTCGATCTAATTTATTTTAATTATCAAAATTATTGTGGAGTTACACTCTTTGTGTAAACCAAGTTGAACGCGTGAAGCATGTGGTGTAATCATAAAAGTAGCCCTCAGCTATTCTTTTCGGGAAGATTTCACAGAGAGTTAGTTTGAATTTAGTATACCAGTGTGTGGTAATTACATGACGGACAGGATTGCGCTACGAATGTAACTTCTTTGGGTGAAAATTGAATCTGTTGGTTGTGGTTAATTTCCTCTTGCATATGTTTCAACGTTCTTCGTGTGTTATTTTATGAATGCAGTGTTGTATGCAGTCTCTCAATCTTGGCTCCATATTTGATGTGTTCCATAAGATTACAAACTCACATTTTCACAGTCGTAAATAAGGCACCAGCTTAGTTATGACTCAAGTTTAATATGCTGAAATTTCAATGATCAATGTTAAAATAAATTTCCAAATATAAACTGATTTATTTCTTTTTATTTAAATTCTCTTTTATATATATATATATATATATATATATATATATATATATATATATATATATATATATATATATATCACCGGTTGTTGTATGACTATTAAAAGATTATAATTAATGTTAGTCTGGTTGGGAATTTGGTAAGCTAGACTGGATACCTGGTGAAACAGTTGCTCAGTAATGCAAGGTTAACTTCCCCAGACAACTCACAGCTTTTAACCCGCTTTTATTGTCTATCAGCACCGCTTTCATAGCAAATTAAAGCAACAACATTACAAAATAATATTACCTCAGGATGTCAGCATGGCTTCAGGCCACAGTGCAGTACTGAAACAGCCACTTTTACCCTCATAAATCGTATTTTAAATGCAGTGGGAAATCACAGAAATGTTTCAGGAATCTTCCTAGATTAACCAAACCCCTAAGTCTAATAGAGCATGAAATTCTTCTAAGAAAGTTAGAGTGCTATGGTGTAAGATGTTTGCCAAGCGAGTGGCTGAAATCATGGTAAGAAAATCTCTCTCAGATAACAGGGATCAAACAAATGGAAAAAAATGAACTCCAAACTTATTACTCAAAACTTTCCACTTTAACCCACGATTCACCACAAGGCTCAATTTTAGGTCACTTTCTCTTCTTAGTTTTCATAAATGACTTCCCTCTACATGTTTGACACTCCAAAGTAGTCCTATTTGCAGGCAACATCAGTGTACTGATTGAAGGTGAAAATGAAAAGCTGTTAGTCTGTGTGCTAAAGTCACAAATCAAAAGATTTCAGAGTATTTGTGAGGAATAAGTTACTGATAAACCATCAAAACACAGTTGTCATACATTCCACATGCAGCGAAAGAAAAATCCATTAAAACCAAATATGTCAAAGGCAAACCAAAAAATTAATTGTCCCTGAAACAAAATTTCTTGACACTTACTTACAAGGCAATCTGAAATGGAATTACTACATCACATTCTTAAATACTAAACTATCTGAAATGACCTATGCAATGACAATTATATGGAACAATGCAAGAGCTGTAACAGTTAGAGAGGTATATTATGCTTGTACACATTCATTTTTCAGGCAAGGCATCATATTCTGGGGAAATTCCCCTCACAGCATAACAACTTTCTAGAAACAAAAGAAGATTTTATGATAAGGAAAAATGCAAACAGCTGAAAATCTTGTAAACCATTCTTTAAAGAATATAGAATCCTACCCCTACCATGTACCTGCATACTTGTGGTTGTCATGTATGTAAAAAGAGGACACTAAAAAAGGAAAATGAATTTATTCAAAATAAAACTGTACATAAATACCATACAAGGTCAAATAGTGACATACACTGATATCATTGTTATATCACCCTATGCAAGAAAGGTGTATATCCTCAGGATCACAATTGTTTAATAGACTGCCAAGTCACTTAAATGTTAACCACACACATATCTTTAAAAAAATCTGTAACTTTATATATTCTGGAAAACTGTTTCTACTCAGTACCACAGTATCTTCAAAACTGAATTTGAAAATATACTGCACATCTGATACCAAGAAGCTCTCTCCTGGAAAATATGTACCTACAAGTATCGAAAAATGAGTCCAAAAGTGCCAATTAAAATCATGTAAAATGCCTGTGTTAAGTGTATTGTATTACATGTTACACATCTCCCACTTAACAAATTAAAATGATGTAAAATGCCCATGTATAGAATTTTCTCTGTTGTAAAATATGCTTCTACAAACATCATGAAAATGACCCTACCAAATAATATTCAATGTAACAATGTTTAAACTAATGAAATTTTGTCCAGCATCTAGGGTATAATATATGCACCTCAAAGATTTCAGGACATAAATAAATAAATAAATAAAAAGAGCATGACAAATGGGAAACAGACAAAAGTGACATATTCGTGTGGTGCCTAAATCACACAACTGTATACTAGTCACATTCAGAACACAGTCCACTTTAAAATTCAGGAAGTTCTGTTCCAGGCACATATGAGCAATTCTAACTGCCCTTCTGTCACAGTTCAGCACCATGAAATAATTGAGTTATCATATCTTACACCACATCAGTAGTACGGTACAGTAACAATGTGGTGCACTGTTTTTTGCTTTACCTTTTATTCCCACCTGCAGTCATGTTTGCTTACTTTGTATTTAATTTATTTAATGATTGACTGCAAAATAAATATCATTGAAGGTAAAGAGGTAATGTTGGTTGATGCAATATTAAAATGTACAATTGACCTGACCTTTCTCAGGATTCATGTCCAACGTCGCTGTCATACGAGGGTAATCCCAAAAGGAAGGTCTCCTATTTTCTCATAAGTATGTAATATCTCTTTATATTCTACTAACTATCCCTCCACAATTCTATGAGTGAATTACGTTTCCTACTTGACCATTTATATAATCGCAGAATCGATGCGCAAAGTAGTACAGTACTATTACTATTCCATGAACGCATTATTACTCTTTGTAATATTCTCTCTGGTGTGTTGAGAGGACTTCTAGGATCTTCTCCGTGCCGAATAGATGCATTGAATAATTGTAATTTTGCTATCGAGATTACTGGAAGAAAGAGATTGAAAATATATTGTATGCTACTCAAGGAAATATATACTGAGCATTTACATCAAAGGTGTGTAAGGAATTTCATTATATATGTATTTTCTAATTGGAAATTTGCACAGAGGTGTCGTTTCGCTGGTAATCAGAAGGGAACTTCCGATTAATTGGAAACGAACCTGCAATTATTAGATCCAAGAGCTCCATTATTTAATCGGATAATTCAAAGCAAACTTTCCGCTTGATCTGAGGTTTCCCGACTGACTACGCAACGCAAGAAAACCAAGACATTTTATTTACACAAGATTGCAGATCGCTTCGAATCATCGAGAATGCGGACAAGGAGAGTCATCGTCCGATTCTGATTAAACAAGTAAAGTTTAATTCTAACTTTCTTGAGCGACTGTGATGACTGTGATATGGCTGCTTATGAATGAGATAATTAATAAAAAACTGATAACTAACTTTACTCCTCACCAACAACCAGTATAAACACAATATTAATTAAAATTATATTGGCGCCAGTGTGACAGGACTCTCTTGGATTGTTCTATAATGCATGTATTTTCTGTTTCATGATAAACTACGAGAACGAGCTGGAACTAAGCTGCAGAGATATCCTGTGCTGACAGTAAAGGTTGCCGACAGGAAAGGTTTCACCTACTAGACAAGAATTGCACTCCAGATATAGGCCAGAACAAACCAATTTTTAATTTTTTAGTTAAAATGGAATTTGAAGTATCTCGGAAAGAAGTTTTTCAGAGAGTAGTTAGCTTGTAGAATTTTAATGTTGTGTGATTATTATTACGCGTGTGAGCATTTAACTTGACTACCTCAGTGAATTAATCTGAATGTTAAACTTGGTTAAGACATTAATTTTGAAACAATATTCAGTGATTTATAAACTGTTATAGATAATTATTTCATGGTATTAACTAGAGCTGCATATAAAATGTCCATGCATCAGCAACAAGACGTGCAACAGCCTTCAGCTGTTTGCGCCGAAGCAGAGGCCACAGAGAGCAATTCTGAGACTGTTGTGGATAGCGGTAGCAATACAGAAACCCCCGCTGGTTCAGACAATGTTCGTACGACACCACATCAAAATGTTGTGGACCCGTTAATTGTGATAATGCAGCAGCTATACCTCTTAGCAGAAGGGCAAGCCGAAGTCAAACGAGAATTATCAGCAGTACAGTCTGACCTGCATAATAAGTTAAGTGAAAATCAAACCGAATTACAGAATCAAATACGAGAAAGCTTTAATGAACTAGATCACAGGTTAAATAGCAAGACGGAGGAAATAAAAGAATAGGCAGAAAGAACCGAACAAAATCTCGTTGCTCAAATTGAGCAGGTCCGTCAGCAATGTCAAGAAACTACCAGTAAATTAAAGGTGGAACTAACTGAATATGTATCTGTCAAGACAGACACGATAGAAAAACAAGTCGAACTTGTTCCTCAATTAATACGAGCACAACAGGACATGCAGTGTACCGCAGCTATGATACCTGAAATAATAGAATCACAAGACAATCTAAACAAGCAGTTCGCCGAAGTCAAGGAAAATCAGACGAATGTTGAATATAGAATCAATGTACTTACCGGAAAATTTTCAGAAATAACATTAAAATGTCAGAATTTTTCTTCTGAAAAGATCGAAGAAACAGTGAAAGTAGCTTTGCAGTCGATTTCTGATAGTTCTGAAGAGAATTTCTTTAACAAAGGGTTGAAGGAAGTCTGTGACCAACTTGGTGAGGAATTTTCGCGTTGGAAGGAGAATATTGAGAGATCGTTAAATCTATCGCAGGAGGATTGGAAACTGCGCGAAGCATGAAACACAATTCTCAATCTATGCGTGACATTCTGTCAACGTCAAGGTCAGACACAGACAGAAGCATAACGTCACAGGTTAGAGTTGATCTACCAGATTGTCACTGTGAAGATTTTGGAATCGTAGTGCAGTAGAAGAAAAAATGATTAAACAAATATAATTCCAAATCTTTAATCGTGATAAAAGGAATGTTCATTCTGTAGTTTTCATTAGAAGCTTTAGAGGTCTATTTCCACGATCTTGGACATAATGGCAAAAGATTAGTTTTGTGTCAGGATATATTCAAGGATCAGGAGCATTGTGGGCATCTGAGCAAATACTGTCCTGTAAAGTATGTAAAGAATTTGAGCAGGCTTTTCTATCAAAATTCTGGTCTGCTGGAATACAAGAAAGACTAAGGCAGGAAGTGTTATATTCTGAGCCTTTCTCATTCTCTAGAGGATCCCTAAAGAAATATTTTGAGAAATATATTAACAAATCATTATACTGGGACGTACCAATTGCTTTACCTGACATACTCAGAATATTTAAATCCGGATTACACACGAATATAAGGAATGAGCCTCTGTACATAAATGATAAGGACTCGTTTATGACCACTCTTGATCACATTGATTTAATTGAGGAGGACGATCAAAGGTCAAGAGAAGTGTTCCATCAGATAAGAGCTATACCAGGAACGGAAATGGCAATAACTGTAACGGTAATAATAATAACGACCAACCATCTTATCCGCAAAGACTTGGAAATGGATTAAATGGAGACAACAATTATTATTATAATGGAAATTTCAATAACAGTGCCACGAGGGGCAGTTTCAGGAACAACAGAAATTTTAATCGATTTAATCCTATGTATGGGAATGCAAGACAGTTCTACCAACAGCCGAAGAATAATAACAATAGCTGCATGAACCAACCGAGGCAATACCGACCAAATTCACATCAACAGACAGAACAGAATCACGACTCACCACAACAACCGATCATTACTGAAATAATTGGCGATACAAATAGCAATCGTAATACAAATCAGTCAAACTAATCGTGACCGCATCGTGCCTTGGTGGAGCGGTCAGGGGATCTTTTAGGGGCGAGTCAGTAAAAGTGCAAATGTTACGATATAATGACGGTGAGCTATTAACTGAAGAGCTGACGAAAGATTTAACAATGTGTCAGAATGAAAGATCGAGTGTTCCTGTATCAGAGGTATTTGTCGAAACAGAGGAGAATCCATCGAATGTAATACTAGACACCACCGCTTCCGCCAATGTCATCTCAGGCGACCTTTTTAGGAGAATTGTTAAGAAGAGGAAGGTACCAATTTTACCAGTACAAAACTGTAAAATCATCGGAGCTGTAGGAGCACGCTCTCCCAATGTCAAAGTACAAACCCCAATTGGAGATGAAGATGGTATATGTAGGAATAAGATGCACGTTCCGTGTAATAGAGAAGTTGTTAGTGGATTGTATTCGTGGTATTGGGAGTATGCAGGAATACGATTGTAAGATTGATTTTTCGGTAGGGAAAGTTAAATTTAGAATAAATGGAGGAGAGATAGCACTGGACTCAAACAGAAAGGAGACAGTGCATAAGAAGTATTTTCGTGTTGCCACCATTCAATTAATTGATACTACAAACTGTAGTTGGAAGGATTTTTCAAATAATTCGATAGAATGAAGACTTTAATCAAACAGCAAGCCAGTGAATCAAATCATCTTACCATAGAACAAAGGCAGCAGCTTCATCATCTGTTAGTGGCTTATGAAGAGATTTTTGATGAGAAACCGGGAATTATTAGAGGGTATACTTGCCACCTGCAAGTAAAGCCACATCAAACTTACTGTCACACTTACTATTCGATCCCCTGGCGATTAAAACAATCTGTTCAAAAGGAGATAAATAGAATGCTAAAATGGGACCTGATTGAGCCATCAATGAGTCCATATTGTTCCCCGTTGTTAGTCGTTCCAAAACTTGGAGGTAACATAAGATTAGTTCTTGATGCGAGAGAGATCAATAAAATAATCTGCCACATACCTCAACTACCTTCAATCCAACAGAGCTAATGTTTAAGCAGACTGAAAAGAATTTCTGGATAAACTATTTGCCAAAGCATGAAGATCAAAAACTAACATGGGAGGAAAAGATTACTAGCACTTGTCAGTTTGACTGAAACGGCAGCACAATGGAAGTTGACATATGATCAAAGGATACACCGGATTCAGACGTTTCATCTCAGAGAAAAGGTTTTATTGAGGTGACAACAGCATTCCTCGAAACTGAGAAAGAACACCAAGAAATGGAATCTTATATATACCGGACCATATGTTACTGTCAGTATACCAAATCCATGATCATACTTGTTGGCCTATCCCGATTCAAAAGGGGTAAAGGGTTTTTCCCCGCATAATGATATCAAGAAATTTTTTGAAGGATCTTAGAACTTCCACACTGGACCTGAAGAAGAATCAAGAATGGATTTTTATTATTATTTGAGTGAAAATATATATATGTATATATATATATATATACATATATATATATACATATACATATAGCAGGGATACGACTTCCTCAAATCCTGCCCTGAAATGAGATCCATCCTTCATGAAATCCTCCCCACTCCACCAAGAGTGTCTTTCCGCTATCCACCTAACCTTCGTAACCTCTTAGTTCATCCCTATGAAATCCCCAAACCACCTTCCCTACCCTCTGGCTCCTACCCTTGTAACCGCCCCTGATGCAAAACCTGTCCCATGCACCCTCCCACCACCACCTACTCCAGTCCTGTAAGCTGGAAGGTGTACATGATCAAAGGCAGTGCCACGTGTGAAAGGACCCACGTGATTTACCAACTAACCTGCCTACACTGTGAAGCTTTCTATGTGGGAATGACCAGCAACAAACTGTCCATTCACATGAATGGACACAGCCAGACAGTGTTTGTTGGTAATGAGGATCACCCTGTGGCTAAACATGCCTTGGTGCACGGCCAGCACATCTTGGCACAGTGTTACACCGTCCAGGTTATCTGGATACTTCCCACTAACACCAACATGTCAGAACTCCGAAGATGGGAACTTGCCCTTCAATATATCCTCTCTTCTCGTTATCCTCCAGGCCTCAATCTCCGCTAATTTCAATTTGCCGCCGCTCATACCTCACCTGTCTTTCAACAACATCTTTGCCTCTGTACTTCCGCCTCGACTGACATCTCTACCCAAACTCTTTGCCTTTACAAATGTCTGCTTGTGTCTGTGTATGTGCGGATGGATATGTGTGTGTGTGTGTGCGAGTGAATACCTGTCCTTTTCTCCCACTAAGGTAAGTCTTTCCGCTCCCGGGATTGGAATGACTCCTTACCCTCTTCCTTAAAACCCACGTCCTTTCGTCTTTCCCCCTCCTTCCCTCTTTCCTGATGAGGCAACAGTTTGTTGCGAAAGCTTGAATTTTGTGTGTATGTTTGTGTTTGTTTGTGTGTCTATCGACCTGCCAGCGCTTTCGTTTGGTAAGTCACATCATCTTTGTGTATGTATATATATATATATATATATATATATATATATATATATATATAATTATTATTGGTGTTTTGCCCTTAAAGAGCGCATTTGGACTAAACTACATGGCCAGTTCCTTTTGCTGCCTTCCTTGCTGCCCAAACTTCCCTCATTCGCACGCTGTGTTTCTGTTTCCGGTCCTCTGTCCATGCTTCTTGTCGGCTTCGTGTCTTCGGCTTCATCTTGATTGCCTTTTTGGTTGCCCATATTTCTTTCATCTTCTGGCTGTGATCTTGCTTGCGTTCTTCGGTCCATTTTATGCCTGTTCGTTTGTCGCATTGTATCTCATGTAGTTTACTTTTCTTAATGATGTTTCTGAACTTTATTCTGTCGTTTATTGTGTCTGCTGATATGTTGAGCTGGTTCAGGTCGTTTTCTACCTCTGCCACCCATTTGTTGTTTCTAGTGGTTACCCAGTCAAAGATCTGTTTGGTCAGCCTGTGTGATGGCATTCTGTATAGGTGTCCATAGAATTGTAGTCTCCGTTTTCTAATCTTTTCTGTGATTGTCTCCGTATGTTTGTACAGTTCCTCTGTAGGTTTCTTGATCCATATTCCATTGTTGTTAGTTGCGCCAAATATTTTCCTAAGTATTTTCCGTTCTACTTTTTCTAATTGTCTGATACGTGTATGCCCTCGGATTAGTGTGGTCTCTGCTGCATATAGTGCCTCGGGGAGCACCACCGTGTCGTAATGGCGTAATTTGGCTTTTTGTGAGATAGACTTCTTGTTGTAATGATTCCACACTACTTTGTATGCCTTGTCCAGTTTAGTCTTTCTTTCTTCATTTGAGTCTCTGTTATGTCCACTCATTTGTAGTGTTTCACCGAGGTATTTGAAGTTTGCTGTTTTGTAAATCGTGCCATACTTTGTGTTCAGAGATGAGAGTTTCTTTGTGCTCATAAACTGTGTCTTTTCGTAAGAGATCTGTAGTCCAGTTTTGGAAGCGATTTCGTGCAGTTTTTCAATAGCGTCTTTTGTTTCCTTTATACCTTTCGTGACAATCGCCAAATCGTCTGCAAAAGCCAGGCATTTAATCTGTAGGTTTCCTAAGGTTATCCCCTGTTGTGATGTTTCCCATTCTTTTATGACCTTATCTAACACCAGATTGAAAAGGAGAGGTGAGAGGCCATCGCCTTGTCGGACACCTGTGCGAATTTCAAAGGGCTCTGATAGTTCCCCACATAACTTTACTTTGGAGGTCGTGTTGGTTAAAGTTTGCTCTATGATAGCCCGTGTTTTGTTGTCTACTTTGTATTCTGCTAGAATTTTGAAGAGAGTTTTCCGGTCGATAGAGTCGTACGCCTTTTTGAAGTCAACAAAGGTAATGATCAGGTTCTGTTTGTGTTGTAAAATCATTTTCAGGTTCCAAATTTGTTCCGCACAAGACCGCCCTTTACGGAAGCCTGCTTGGTATTCCCCAATCAAGTGGTCGGTTTGGCATTCTAGTCTGTTCAGTAAAGCTTTAGAGAGGATCTTGTATGTGACGGTAGTAGGGATATTCCTCTGTAGTTGTTCGGGTTAGTCTTGTCACCTTTTTTGTGTAGTGGGTGTATCAGGGCAGTTTTCCAGTCGTCAGGAATTTTCATGGTCTTCCAGATGTCTTCCAAGATCCTGTGGATGTCTTTGGTGAGTTCTGGGTCTTGTAACTTCCAGATTTCCGCGATGATGCCATCTTCTCCTGGTGCTCTACGATTCTTGAGTGACTTTATTATTTCTTTAACTTCTTCTAGAGTTGGAGGTTCACTATCTGGATTGTATGTGCTCGTTTCTGTCATCATTTCTTCCATGGGGGGGTCCGTGTTGAGCAGTTTTTCAAAGTACTTTGCCAGAATGTCACAATTGTTTTTGGTATTGGTTTCTAGGGTTCCATCCGGTCTTCTGAAGCACAAGTTGGGTGGTTGATATCCAGTCATATTTTCTCTGAACGTTCTGTAGAAGTTTCTTGTATTGTTCTTCATGAAGTCCGATTCGATCTCTGTCAGTCGCCGTTTGTCATACTGTCGTTTTTCACTGCGAATGATTTTGCTTGATTGCTTCTGTGTTTTCAAGAAGTTCATCCAATTCTCTTGGGATTTATGGCAACTAAATTTTTTCCATGCACTGATTCGTTGGTCAATAGCTTGGTCACATGTGTGGTTCCACCAACGGTGTTTCCGTGTTCGTGGTGCTTGTGCTAGTTTCATGGCCTCTCGGATTCTTCGTGAAAGTTGTGTCCAGTCTGTCGTTTTCTCCATTTTAATTTTGTGTAATATTTGTGTCTGGTTTAAAGTAATGTATTCTGGATCTGGTCTAACAATTTTGTTCTTCTGGAGCTTTTTCTTGGGCAAAAGACGAATCCTGATCTGTAGTAGGTGGTGGTCTGAGTCGAAGTAGCCTTTACGGGTGTCTATGTTCAAAATTTCTTTTTGTGAGTCTTTCTGCACTATTACGTGGTCGATTTGTAGTTCTTGCTTTCCGCTGGGGAATTTCCATGTGGTAAGTTTTCGTGTTGGTTTCTTGAATTTTGTTGACATAATGGCGAGGTCGTGGCTTTTGCAAAAGTCTATCAGATGTTTTCCGTTTTTGTTGGTGTCCTTGTGTGGAGTATGTTTTCCTGTGATATGTCTGTATATCTTTTCTTTTCCGAGTTTGGCGTTGAAGTCTCCCAGTATTATTTTGACTCTATGTGCAGGAATTTTTCTGATAGTTTCTTCCATTGTCGTCCAGAAGTCATCAATTTCGTCCGGGTTTCTCCTGTTGTAGTCATTAGTCGGTGCATGTGCGTGTGCCAAAAAGCCTTAGGTTTTTCAGTTGTCTCGATGGTTTTCCTTTGTATATTCTGAAATTCTCCGTGTTGAAATGGTCTTCGTCTGTGAATCGTGTTTCTTGCAGTGCACATATTTTGATTTGAAATTTTTCGAGAGTGTCTGTCAGTTGTTTCATCTTTCCTGTCTTCATCAGTGTGTTCACGTTGAGTGTGCCGATGTAGTGTTTGCGTTTGGTCTTGAGGGAGTTTGAGAAGCTCCGATTCTTCTCATGATGTCCGTGAGCCCCCGGAATCCGATGCTCACGACAATCCCAGTCTATTGACTGGGGCCCGGGGTAATGAGATTTTTCTCGTTGTACCATCATGATGTTTAGTAGTTGGATGTATGGCATGCTGCCGAGTACAACCTGACTTTCCAGATCAGGAGGTTGGTTGAGGCCGCCACTGACATGTGGAGCAGACGCCTTTTGTAGCTGCCCACTGTGGGAACAGACGCTACTAGTAGTTTTGGTCCGCCCCGAGTATTTCATTTCCTCGGTACCACCTATATCTAGGAGGCATTCCCCTATCCGCCACCTGGGGAGGCGCTCGGTTGCGGGTCTACTAACCGCCCCGAGGTTTATATATATATATATATATATATATATGTGTGTGTGTGTGTGTGTGTGTGTGTGTGTGTGTGTGTGTGTGTGTGTGTGTGTGTGTGTGTGGTTGATAGGTTAAGAGACAGTGAGATTACTCCTGCGATAGTTTAGTATAATCTTTAGAATAGGTAACACACTGTAGCATTTGCTAGTGTGTGTACGTATTGACTATAAGTAACAGTCATAGGGAGTGTTAATGTGTAGTTAAAGTGCACCTATATTCTCTCAAGACGTAACAATCATATGAACATGGCATGTGAAACTTTAAACATAGTAATTAAGTATGGAAGTACGTTGAAGGCAGGACGCGTGCTGTTTGCGGTAAAAGCAAGTGAAGTGTGAAGTGAAACTACAGTCGATAATATCACCGCTACGAAGAGTTAAAGAGACTCACTGGTCGCGGGAGAGAAAATTTATTATATTTAAAAGTTCTCATTATGCATTCTTTTTCAGTTGAATTAATTTAAGAGTTTTAATTGAATTTTTAAGAGTTGGGTTTCGTGTGTTATCATATTATTGACATGATTGTTGAAAATATGTTTGCCATTAATGTTCATGAGAGAATGACAAAGATTCTGCGAGTGGATGCTGAGCTAAATGAGCATACATCACTATTAATGCTGTTTAATTCCAGGTGGACCTGCAGATCAAATAACGATAATGTTGTTGTTGTGGTCTTCAGTCCTGAGACCGGTTTGATGCAGCTCTCCATGCTACTCTATCCTGTGCAAGCTTCTTCATCTCCCAGTACCTACTGCAGCCTACATCCTTCTGAATATGCTTAGTGTATTCATCTCTTGGTCTCCCTCTGCAATTTTTAACCTACACACTGCCCTCCAATACTAAATTGGTGATCCCTTTATGCCTCAGAACATGTCCTACCAACCGATCCCTTCTTCTAGTCAAGTTGTGCCACAAACTTCTCTTCTCCCCAATTCTATGCAAAACCTCCTCATTAGTTATGTGATCTACCCATCTAATCTTCAGCATTCTTCTGTTGCACCACATTTCGAAAGCTTCTATACTCTTCTTATCCAAACTATTTATCATCCATGTTTCACTTCCATACATGGCCACACTCCATACAAATACTTTCAGAAACGACTTCGTGACACTTAAATCTATACTTGATGTTAACAAATTTCTCTTCTTCAGAAACGCTTTCCTTGCAATTGCCGGTCTAATTTTTATATCCTCTCTACTGCGACCATCATGAGTTATTTTGCTCCCCAAATAGCAAAACTCCTTAACTACTTTAAGTGTCTCATTTCATAATCTAATTCCCTCAGCATCACCCGACTTAATTCGACTACATTCCATTATCCTCATTTTGCTTTTGTTGATGTTCATCTTATATCCTCCTTTCAAAACACAGTTCATTCCGTTCAACTGCTCTTCCAAGTCCTTTGCTGTCTCTGACAGAATTACAATGTCATCGGCGAACCTCAAAATTTTTATTTCTTCTCCATGGATTTTAATATCTACTCCGAATTTTTCTTTTGTTTCCTTTACTGCTTGCTCAATATAGAGATTGAATAACATCGGGGATAGGCTACAACCCTGTCTCACTCCCTTCCCAACCACTGCTTCTTTTTCATGCCCCTCGACTCTTATAACTTCCATCTGCTTTCTGTACAAATTGTAAATAAACTTTCGCTCCATGTATTTTATAGCTGCCACCTTCAGAATTTGAAAGAGAGTATTCCACTCAACATTGCAAAAGCTTTCTCTAAGTATACAAATGCTAGGAACGTAGGTTTGCCTTTCCTTAATCTAGCTTCTAAGATAAGCCGTAGGGTCAGTATTGCCTTACGTGTTCCAATATTTCTACGGAATCCAAACTGATCTTCCCCGAGGTCGGCTTCTACTAGTTTTTCCATTCGTCTGTAAAGAATTTGTGTTAGTATTTTGCAGCTGTGACTTATTAAACTGATTGTTCGGTAATTTTCCCATCTGTCAACACCTGCTTTCTTTCGAATTGGAATTATTATATTCTTCTTGAAGTCTGAGGGTATTTCGCCTGTCTCATACATCTCGCTCACCAGATGGTAGAGTTTTGTCAGGACTGGCTCTCCCAAGGCTGTCAGTAGTTCTAATGGAATGTTGTCTACTCCCGGGTCCTTGTTTCGACTCAGGTCTTTCAGTGGTCTGTCAAACTCTTCATGCAGTATCATATCTCCCATTTCATCTTCATCTACATCCTCTTCCATTTCCAGAATATTGTCTTCAAGTTCACCGCTCTTGTATAGACCCTCTATATACTCCTTCCACCTTTCTGCTTTCCCTTCTTTACTTAGAACTGGGTTTCCATCTGAGCTCTTGATATTCATACAAGTGTTTATATTCTCTCCAGGGGTCCCTTTAATTTTCCTGTAGGCAGTATCCATCTTCTCCCTAGTGAGATAAGCCTCTACATCCTTACATTTGTCCTCTAGCCATCCCTGCTTAGCCATTTTGCACTTCCTGTCAATCTCATTTTTGAGACGTTTGTATTCCTTTTTGCCTGCTTCATTTAATGCATTTTTGTATTTTCTCCTTTCATCAATTAAATTCATTATTTCTTCTGTTACCCATGAAGTTCTACTAGCCCTCATCTTTTTACCTACTTGATCCTCTGCTGCCATCACTACTTCATCCCATTCCTGTCAATTGTTCCCTTATGCTCTCCCTGAAACTCAGTACAACCTCTAGTTCTTTCACTTTATCCAGATCCCATCTCCTTAAATTCCCACCTTTTTGCAGTTTCTTCAGTTTTAATTGACAGTTCGTAACCAATAGATTATGGTCAGAGTCCACACCTGCCCCTGGAAATGTCTTACAATTTAAAACCTGGTTCCTAAATCTCTGTCTTAGTTGGTTGGTTGGTTGTTTGGGGAAGGAGACCAGACAGCGTGGTCATCGGTCTCATCGGATTAGGGAAGGATGGGGAAGGATGTCGGCCGTGCCCTTTCAGAGGAACCATCCCGGCATTTGCCTGGAGTGATTTAGGGAAATCACGGAAAACCTAAATCAGGATGGCCGGACGCGGGATTGAACCGTCGTCCTCCCGAATAAATCTCTGTCTTACCATTATATAATCTGTTTGAAACCTGTCAGTATCTCCAGGCTTCTTCCATGTATACAGACTTCTTTCATGATTCTTGAACCAAGTGTTAGCTACGATTAAGTTGTGTTCTGGCCTCTCAACATATACACTCCCCCCCCCCCCCCCCCCCCGCCGTTGTGGCTGCACCTACGGTACGGCTATCTGTATCGCTGAGGCCCGCAAGCCTCCCCACCAATGGCAAGGTCCGTGGTTCACAGGGGGATAAGGATAATAACAAAGATCAAAATTTTTTCAGATATTTATTTCTGGAAGAATATAATTTTATGTGTATTTGATGTCACATGCCTATATTTTAAAATTTTCGTCATGTATGAACTTGAATTTTATCCATAATTTCGTACTTGAAAACAAAATTCGGACAGATTCAATGTCTTACTTCCACCTAAACTATGTCAAATCGTAGATTAGATTACGAAAATTTTTGGGAGGAATACATCCGGTACGTGCTACAGCAAAATTAAATTAACACAGTTTCTTTTGCAATACTTTGGACGATCTGCAGTTGTGATTCTGAACAACTTGAGAATTGAGGACAACAATAAAATTCACGATTTTCAGGACTAATGGATATTCCAGTCTAGTACAGATAGAAGAATGAATGACTCAATTCTGACTTTGAATTAAACGATGCAATATGGACTTCAGTGCCTTAATCCACTCTCTTCCAGGGATTCAGTCAGTCAGAACCTTTTCTCATTCCACTTTAAACCTGTTCCATGTTCACGTCCCTGACCATCTGTTCCTGAGACTATCTTGCTGTTTCTATGGCACATTACCAGCTTCTGTCCTGTACTGCCACTCATCGCCTGTCTTCTGTACCGCCTCCACCAAATGCTGTACGTCGCCTACCCGCTGTCCGTACCCAGTGTTCCTGTTTCATTGGCTCCACTACGAGATCTCCGCCTACACCTCTATCTACCTCATCTATCAAGGTTTTATACATTTCAAAATCACTCTGTTTAGGCTTTCCTATCGTCTTTAATCCATGAGATGGGGTCTATTCTTCTGGGTTTTCCTGTAAAGGCCAGCTCCCAAATGGGTAGACCTTTTCCGCGATCATACTGGTTTATATCTTCCCTGGTTATGTACGCGGGATGCAGATATACGCCGGTACATGTAAAAGTCAGAGATTGGGTATACTGGTAACATACAGTCTTAACATGTTACCCATACACTCTATGGTAAATTTCTAAAAAACTTATCTTCAAAATATTTCTCTTTTGAATAAACGAGCCAACAAAATTTACGGTTAGCTCGCAAAGTGTATTATTATTAATACACTGTGAGGGGCAATTGTAATATCTCTTTATATTCTACTACTTATCCCTACTTGACCATCTATATACTCGCAGAATCGATGCGCAAAGTAGTACAGTACTATTACTATTCCATGAGCACATAATTACTCTTTGTAATATTCTCTCTGGTGTGTTGAGAGGTCTTCTAGGATCTTCTCTGTGCCAAATAGACGCATTGGATAATTGCAATTTTGCTATCGAGATTACTGGAAGAAAGAGATTGAAAATATGTTGTATGCTACTCAAGAAAATATATACTGGGCATTTGCATCAAAGGTGTGTAAGGAATTTCATTATATATGTATTCTCTAATTGGAAATTTGCACAGGGGTGCCGTTTCGTTGGTAATGAGAAGGGAACTTCTGATGAATTGGAAACAAATCTGCAATTATTAGATCCAAGATCTCCACTATTTCATCGGATAATTAAACAATATCAAAGCAAACTTTTCGTTTGATCTTAGGTTTCCCGACTGACTGCGCAACACAAGAAAACCAAGACATTTTATTTACACAAGATTGCAGATCGCTTTGAATCATTGAGACTGCAGACAAGGAGAGTCATCGTCCGATTCTGATTAAACAAGTAAAGCCTATTTCTAACTTTCTTGAGCGACTGTGATGACTGTGATATCGCTGCTTATGAATGAGATCCTTAATAAAATACTAATAACTAACTTTCCTCCTCACCTACAACCGATATAAACACAATATTAATTATAATTGTAAGTACATAGACCTGTTTATTTCTACAGTGGTTTACATCAGTTTACAGTTTGAGCATTTAGCTATTTTTTGACATAATCACCATTTCTGTCGATACAGTTTTGTAGACGCTGTGGCAGTTTCTGTATGCCCATGTCATACCAGCTTGCTGTCATGTTGTTCAGAAGGTTATGAACCTCTTCTTTCACCTTGTCGTTGGGGCTGAATCACTTTCTGTACAAATGTTCTTTTGACCTAGGGAACAGGTGACAGTTACTGGCCACCAAGTCAAGGCTATAGAGTGGGTGGGTAATTATGTTCCACTGAAACTATTGCAGGAGAGCAACAGTTTGCCGAGCAATGTGTGGGCGAGCATTGTCTTGGAGGATGTGTACGTCCTTCCTCAACATTCCTCTTTTCCGGTTCTGAATTGCCCGTTCGAGTTTTTTCAGTCTCACAGTACCTGTCAGTGTTAACTGTGATCCCAGCGATTCAGCTCCGATGGCAAGGTGAAAGAAGAGGTTCATAACTTTCTGAACAGCATGGCGGCGAGCTGGTATGACATGAGCATACAAAATCTGCCACAGTGTCTACAAAAATTTATCGACAGAAATGGTGAGTATGTCGAAAAATAGCTAAATGTTAAAGCTGTAAACTGATGTAAACCATTGTAGAAATAAAAAAGTCTATGTATGTATAAAAAAAAAGGAGACCTTAGTTTTGGGATTACCCTCATAACATCACATTTTTGGTATTATTTCAAAAGATTTCAATATTGTTACTAATCAAATAACAATAACTTTTTCTCTCAGTCCTGATACCTCTATACCAACAAACTGCAAAGCAGATATTATTGAAAACCCTATAAGGAAGGTGCTTTGTATAATTTTACATTACATTAATCATTTTTATAAATATTATCTCTCTTGCACTTACCTTGATAAAATCCTTGAGTACTTCTCATATGCTACTACAGACATAAGAAATTATCTTAGATGTAGAAGCAGTTGAAATTTGAAATAAGGACTTAAGACTAGTGCAACTTTCTCCAGTTGCTAAGAATCACAGTGTAAGTGCTGCCTTCTCTTCAGCTTATATACTTCATTGATTAGTTGTATCCTGCTTTGCAATCTTCACCTCATTTGCAGTGAGAAGTCAATGAAATTCAATTACCAACATATGAGTGACATTTGAGAACAGCACCAAGGTTGTAGTCCACTTTATAAAAGGTAAGCCATCAAGTGTTTGACACACTTGTAAAAGTTCGGGCATCCACATTTTGCATAATCTGTGGCATTATTCTTGTTTGGTTAAAAACAATACAAGGTAATTCAAACTGAATATAAGTTTTTACTTTGTGACTATAATGTATTGTATTTATTTGCATTACACAGCCTTCATATGTTTGCATTTTTTCTCTTTCATTCCGTCCTGTGAAGACACTTGTTTACGGGTAGAAGTGAACTATGTGAATAACTTCATGTTATTCAGTGAATCTTCATACTCTTGTAATCTCTTTACTCCAGTATCAACAAGGCTTATAGCTAAGAAAAAGCTTGTACAGCCTTTGTAAACCAGGCTGAAAATGAAACATGTTCAAATTAGAGAATACACAAAGTCACTCAGTGTCTGCATAAGTTTCTTATCATAGTTTTATTACCAGTGAAATATGAAGTCAATTATCTTATTCCACCAATTTGCACAGTTGAAAGTAGAACAAGAAATCACCATTTCAGATAATTGTTAACCATACAGAGGCTGACAGAAACGTGTTGATTAGCTATGAGGGCACTTCGAAAAGTAAATTACACATTATCATTACAGGCAAAGTAACTTTTATTGAATGTTGCACTACACTTCAAAGTGACACACATGTATGACACCATTTTTCAACCAAGTCACCAAGTCTCCATAAACAGTCGTTGGAATGTTCTATCACTTGTTCAATTCCTTGACAATAGAGGTCTGCTCCTTTGTGATGGAGCGATTCAAGAACAGCTGTGTGAACATTCTCATCATTGGAATATCTATGTTTCCCAAGATGTTCATTCAGCTTGCCAGAAAGATGACAATCACTTGGTGCAAGATCTAAACAGAATGGTTGATCAGCATTACCCACATCTGTGGAGCCTTGGTCAAACTGTTGGCACCGTTTCACCAAGGCTGGATGTGACATTGCATTTGGTCCACATACTGCCAGAATTTCACAGTCAATCTGGGTGCAACTTTGACTTTTGCCCACAGGAATCATACTGTTCTGTGTACTTCAACTTTGGAGTATGTTTCCTATTGCCACACCATTTGACTCCCACACTGTGATGCACTTGTTATCTGTACAGAAGCAGAACTGTGTCTGCAGGAAATCTGGAATATGTAATCTCTTCTGACAATGCACTGCTCTTGTTGCTCATTGGTCTTAGTGTGGGTCCACACACGTAGACCCACTTTCAGAAGTCTGTGTACAATATTGTGGTAGGTGTAGAGGATAGTAATTTGCTGGCACACATACAGCTTGTTGGGGGTATAAGTACAGATATTGTGATCAATGGTACCTGAATACATGCCCTGATAGTTTTTTTTCTTTGTGTCAAATAGTATTCCTGCAGACATGTCACATAATTTACTACTTGATGTTTTTTGCACAGTCGTCTGCAACACTACATGGACTGTGCCTGTCAGTATAGACTAACCATATTTTATCCACACTTCAACACCCGACCTGCTGCCCAGGGGAAAATAAGCATTAACGAATTGCTGTTGCCACATGTACTTACTAACTAAAAACATACTACTTCTAATAGCTATAATTATTAGTCTGCAAATAAAGTAAATATTGATGTAATATTACTCAGTACACTGTCCTCAGACACCAATAAAATGTCAGCACATGACACTGTGTATGTTTCATGCTTCAGGACCCGAGTTATACACTCAGTATGTAGACTGTACAATATTGTCTTTATTGTTCTTGTTGTCTACAAAGCAGCTTACACATTAGATAATGGACAAGTCATTTTATAAGTATACAGGTGAAGGTGATTTCTATGCATACTTATTTAAAGTTGCAAATAATGCATTTCATAAATTTAAATATTCTATAGTGGAGTAAAAGCTGTGATGATGTTAATGATTTTCAAAGATTTTGATGTCTAATTACTTTAACATTTTCTGGGATTTAAATGAAACTCACATGTAGAAAGTACTGTTTCGTGACAGGGATGTGCTGATGTAGGTTGTACATAAGTTTTTGTCCATTAGATAATGGACAAGTCATTTTATAAGTATACAGGTGAAGGTGATTTCTATGCATACTTATTTAAAGTTGCAAATAATGCATTTCATAAATTTAAATATTCTATAGTGGAGTAAAAGCTGTGATGATGTTAATGATTTTCAAAGATTTTGATGTCTAATTACTTTAACATTTTCTGGGATTTAAATGAAACTCACATGTAGAAAGTACTGTTTCGTGACAGGGATGTGCTGATGTAGGTTGTACATAAGTTTTTGTTTTGTCTGGGAAAGTGATCATGAGTTATCACAGATGTTTTGCACTCTACTACCCTTACCCATTACATTTATTTTAAAGCATATAAGGATTTCCATCACGTAAATACTGAGTAATGGAGAAATGTGAGAGATCTTACACAGATGTTTGCATCAGTCTCTATATTGGCATCCAAACATAATTCTAATGGCTTCTTTTGGAGTATAAATGAGTTGATAGCTGCTTTAGAGTTTCCCCCAAAATTTGATCCCTAGGAAAGAATGAAAGTAGGCATGATATGTGTTCTTTACTCTTTTCTCAATACAGCAGGATTTTAGTGAGTATAGAAGGTAACAGGTCTTCCTCAATTTTGCGCTAAGGTGTTCTGCACTGACAGAAAAAGATCGCAACTCCAAGAAGGAGATGGTAGGCATGTTTCTACATCTGAAATATGTCCATTCCAATTTCACATCAGTCGCATAAGAGTAGAGCTAGTAGTGGCAATATGAGGTTGCAAGTCAGGTTTGCTTTAAATACATGCTGTAACAATCATGACTATTAGTTACCTCTGAGATTGAACATGGTGAGGTGATGTTAGTCAAGAATGTCTTTTAATGCAACAAAGATGCCATTATCAACACATTACTGAATTTGAATGAGGTCGTGTGATAGGGCTATAAGAAGCTGGATGTTCCTTTTGCAAAACTGCAAAAAGACTTGGCAGGAATGCAGCCACTGTACATGATTGCTGGCAGTCTTGCTCACAACAATGTATAGCCGCAAGAAGGTCGAGCTCTGGATAGCCACTTGGTACTACTGAGAGGGGAGACCACCGTGTTCACTGTATGGTTCTGGTGCACTGTCCTGCATCCGCAGCAGCAATTTGAGCAGCAGTTGGCACCACAGTGACACAATGTTCTGTTGCAAATAGGTTACTTCAAGGACAGCTCTGAGCCAGATGCCTTGTAGCATGCATTCCACTGACCTCAAACAACCACCATTTGCGACTTCAGTGGCATCAAGCAAGAACACATTGAAGGGCAGGATGGAGATCTGTTGTGTTTTCTGATAAAAGCTGGCTCTGCTTTGGTGCCAGTGATGGCCACGTGCTGGTTAGGAGGAGGCTAGTTGAGGGCCTACAGCCAACCTGTCTGCACGCTAAACACACTGGACCTACACCTGGAGTTATGGTACCAGGTGTGATTTCGTATGACAGCAGGTGTACTCTCTTGATTGTCTTATGCAACCTGACTGCAAATTTGTCTGTCAGTCTGGTAATTCAACCTGTTGTGCTGGAATTCATGAACAGCATTCCAGAGGTTTTTTTTCCCAACAGGATAGCCCTCGCCCACATACCGCTGTAGTAACCGAACATGCTTTAAGAGTGTCGGCATGTTGCCTTGGCCTGCTTGATTACCAGATCCGTCTCCAACTGAGCACATATGGAACACCATTGGATGACAACTCCAGCGTCATCCACAGACAGCATTAACCATCCCTGTATTGACTGGCCAAGTGCAACAGCCATGGAACTTCATCCCACAAATTGACATCTGGCACCTGTACAACACAATGTATGCACATTTGTATGCTTACATTCAACACGGTAGTGGTTACACCAGTTATTAATGTACCAGCATTTCCCATTTGCAAAGCCTTATGTTGTACTTACATTTGCCTGCGATCTTACAATATTAACCACTGAAATATGTTACCTTGGCAAACATATTCAAAAAATTTCATTACTCTACATTAATTATTTTTGGTGTAGTGATTTTTATTCCATTTTACATTGTTTTCCAGCCTTAGTCCTAAGACTTTGGTTTGTGTACTGATACCAAATTCTTCATCATTGATAGAGAGAAATAGGATGTACACATCATTGTTCAGAGCACTGTGAAATTTTAGTGTGATAGTTTTTTTGGTTTATTTTGTGCTGGGTTACTGAGTTGTTTCGTGACTGTGTTTACTGATTGCTGTAATTCTTCCTTACTTTCCCCTTTATTGTGTCACCTGCAAATATCATCATTTTACAGGCATCCATATTTAAGCTTAGTTCATTAATGTACAGAAGGAATCCCGTTACTGATCCTTGGGGTTGCTCACTGCTTGCTTATGACTGCTCAGGAAGGAACTGACCCAATTGTTGTACGTATCTCTAATAACTTACTTTTCAAGATGTGACAGCAGAATCTTATGGTCCATCAAGTCAAAATGTTTTGACAGATCAATAAATAGGCATATTCCTGTTGATTCCTGCTTCTTGTCTGTCAGACTAATTATACAATTGATGCACTCATAAATGGCAGCTACTGATCTCTTATTTCTGAACCCATGTTGTTTGCTACATAGGACATTTGTTTTATTTAAGAATTCCATAAGTTTGTCATATACAGCTTTTTCTAAGACCTTTGAAATGCAAGAGGTAATTTTGAATGGTCTGTAGTTATTTACATTATCTCTTTCACCTTTTTTTATGTATTGGAATAACCTTAGACGTTTTTAATACATCAGCAAAAGTGCCTGCCTGAAGTGAACAGTCACATAAGTGCATACATATTTAAATTAGGTTTAGAGCACTCTTCTTTAAGCTTGTTGCAGGTTCACTATTAGTGCCTGCAGAGATGGAGTTCCTGCTTCTGCTACTTTTTCTTGTGAGACAGCACTGATGTACACTGATCTACTACTTGGGCTTATTTTATGTTCACTGGAATGAGTTTTCTTTTTTATGTTTGATTTTTTTATATAGTCAGTAACATCATTAAAAAATTATTAAATGTGCTGGCTACTTTTGAGAGGTTTGTTACTTTTTTATTTTCTTGTAATAGTGTTTTTAATTTTTACAGAGATTCTTTTTTTATAAAAGTCCAACGAGAGTCACTCACATACCATCTGTTGTGCTGTGCTGGGAACCGGGGTGGGTAATTCTGTTGGAGAGAAAGCCAGCAGTGCTCAAGTCTGGCCAACAGGTGGCAGCAGTGGAGTCTCACGCAATGTGCAGCGGCCTCATCCATGAAGAGGAGATGGTGCCAGCAAAGCAGGCGTGCCAGCTGTCAGCCGAAGAGAGCTTGGTAGAGGGTAAGAGCAGCCGATGGTTGATAATTTTGTATGCCCGTTTTGTGAAGCAGAGGAGAGCATCCAGGGGATTAGTTACACGAGACAAGAGTTGCAACTAAAGGTCACGTTGGAGCTTGATCATAAAGTCCACATGGCATAATCAGCAGCACATTTGAACTGACGAGGGAGCACAGATGCCTGCAAAGTTCCTCATAAATGATGTAGTGCAAGGCATCTTCATGAGAGTGAGAGAGACGATGGTGGTCTGTGAATACGCTGACTTCTCATCCCTTGATGTGCTCTCGGAAGTAACGTATAGCCTCGTAAATGGCCAGGAGCTCCCAATCAAGGGTGAACCATTTATGCTGAGAGGCTGAAAGTTTTTTGGAGAAGAAATGCAGAGGCTGAGAGAGATCACTAACATGCTGCTGTAAGACAGCTACGATGGAGATATCGCTCATGTCAGAAGTGATGGATAGGCGAGCATCAGCAATAGAATGTGCCACCATGACTACATTTATTGGGGCCGTCTTCAGGTCACAGAAAGAGTGTTTCATGTCTTTGGAGACCTGGAAGTTTTGTTTCAAGCCAAGGAATTGGGTGCAGAGGCCTGAAGAGAAGCGATATGGGTAATATGACGTCAAAAAATAGTTCACCATCCCGAGAAAGCGTCTCAATTCTCAATAGGTTTCAGGAGAGGAATGTTATTGATGAAATCAGATGTCAGGCTGGTACCCTCAGACGAGACAGAATGTCCAAGAAACGAGATCCAGGAGCATCTGTGTTGTGATTATTCATGGCTGATTTCAATGCCGTGGTCAGAAAGGACTTGTAGGACCTGTTGAAGCTGATGTTCATGTTACTCGGCACAGGAAGAAAAAATGAGGCTGTCATTGAGGTACACGAAGCAAAAGGGAAGCAAAAGCAGTATAGAGTGAATAAATTGCTGCCAATTTTGAGCTGCATTTTTAGATCATGCGGCATGAAGCAGTATTCCAATAATCCAAAGGAGGTAGTGATAGCTGTTTTCGGAATGTTGTCCTTAAACATCGAAATCTGGTGGTACACTTTGCAGCAGTCAATCATGGTGAAAACTTGCATGCCGTGAAGTTGCTGGGCGAAGTCCTGAATTTGGGGACTGGGTTAACTTTCCAAAGATGTGTGAGTGTTCAGTTGCAGTAGTCACCACAGAGGTAGAAGGAAACGTCTTTTTCGGTACCAGGTGATTGGGGGACGACCAGTGCTATTACCCAGGTCTAACAGTTCATATATTGCAGCCTTAGCATGACGTACACTATGTGATCAAAAGTATCTGGACACCCACAAAAACATATGTTTTTCATATTAGGTGCATTATGCTGACACCTACTGCCAGGTACGTCATATCAGTGACCTCAGTTGTCATTAGACATTGTAGAGAGCAGAATGGGGCGTTCCGTGGAACTCACAGACTAGGAAAATGGTCAGGTGATTGGGTGTCACTTGTGTCATACATCTGTACGCGAGACCTGCACACTCCTAAACATCCCTATGTTCACTGTTTCCGATGTGAAAGTGAAGTGGAAACGTGAAGGGACACATACAGCACAAAAGCATACAGGCCAATCTCATCTGTTGACTGACAGAGACTACCGACTGTTGAAGAGGGTCGTAATGTGTAATAGGCAGACATCTATCCAGGTCATCACGCAGGATTCCAAACTGTATCACGATCAACTGCAAGTACCATGAAAGTTAGGCCAGAAGTGAGAAAACTTGCATTTCACGGTCGAGCAGCTTCTCATAAGCCATACATCATGCCAGTAAATGCCAAACGATGCCTCACTTGGTATAAGGAGCATAAACACTGGACGATTGAACAGTGGGAAAATGTTGTGTGGAGTGACGAATCATGGTACACAATGTTGCGATCCCAGGGTGTGGGCATGGCGAATGCCTGGTGAACGCCATCTGCTAGCGTGTGTAGCGCCAACAGTAAAATTCGGAGGCGGTGGCGTTATGGTGTGGTTGTGTTTTTCATGTAGGGGCCTTCCACCCCTTGTTTTGAGTGACACTATCACAGCACAGGCCTAAATTGATGTTTTAAGCACCTTCTTGCTTCTCACTGTTCAACAGCAATTCGGGGATAGTGATTGCATCTTTCAACAGAAAGAGTATGTGTTCATAATGTACAGCGTGTGGCGGAGTGGTTACACGACAATAACATCCCTGTAATGAACTGGTCTGTACAGGGTCCTGACCTGATTCCTACAGAACACCTTTGAGATGTTTTGGAACGCCAACTTCGTGCCAGGCCTCACCGACCGACATCGATATCTCTCCTCAGTGCAGCTCTCCGTGAAGAATGGGCTGCTATTCCCCAGGAAACCTTCCAGCACCTGATTGACCCACGAACTAGTAAGCCATTTTCACCGAGGTGTCTGAATACTTTTGATCACATAGTGTAATTTGGTAGCGTTAAGGTGGTGGAGAACCCAGAGATGATGGCTGATTTTTGAGAGAAGATGCCAAGGAGAAATAGAATGGGACAGGGCGCGTAAGCCTAACTGTGCAGCGTGCTTGAGTCCTGTGCACACAGAGGACAGCAGTTCCACACAGCATCACCGAATGTCTTTGGACCACTGAATCTTAGGAGACCTGGAAGTTTTTTTTTCAAGCCAAGGAATTGGTTACAGAGGCCTGAATAGAGGCGACATGGGGAATATGACGTCAAAAAATAGTTCACAATCCCGAGAAAGCATCTCAATTCTGAATAGGTTTCAGGAAAGGAAGGTTATTGATGATATCAGTGCAATCAGATGTCAGGGTGGTGCCCTCAGACGAGACAGAATGTCCAAGAAACGAGATGCAGGAGCATCAGTGTTGTGATTATTCGTGGCTGATTTTGATCTTATCTATCAGCGTGAACCCATTCTTTGGACTGTCCTTGGTTAGCAGAAGGAAATGAGAAGAAGCAGTCGACTTGCACTGAGGTCATCACCAGGACACTGAGGGTTGAACAGGTCGATGGTGAGGTATGTCGTCAGTCCTGTGAAGAGTCATCGATGATCTGCATGCCATCCTTGAAGGAAATGTGAAGGAGAATCGATGTGGCAGGTGCGGGCCCACAAAACAGGCGTAGGTCTGGTAGAGACAGGTGCGGTGGACAAACCGTAGCCCAAAATCTGCACCAAGTCCATGAAAACAGTGTGCGAAAATCGCTATGCAGCTGGCCAGGTGGATGAGAGGTGGTAGATATAAGCGAAATGCGCGCAATGTGTCGAATGACGTAGGTACGAGAGACGCTAGCCCAGAAAGAGGTACATGGCCTGAGGTCTTGGCAGCAGCCTGGGGAGGGTGGCGCGGAAGGCATGGTGCATTGAGCATGGAGGCATAGAATGATGTAGAGATAGGAACGGAGTCTGCGAAAGTTGCAGTCCCGTCTCGCGCAGTAGAAATGACAGTCCTGGTCGACATACTCGTGTGCCAAACTGGAAATGGAAATGAGCGTTTGGCGTCATTGGCCGGGAGACCCCTTGCGGGGCAGGTCCGGCCCCCTCGGTGCAGGTCTTATTACATTCGATGCCACAATGGGCGACCTGAGCACCAGATGGGGATGAAATGATGATGAAGACAACACAACACCCAGTCCCTGAGCGGAGAAAATCTCCGACGCAGCCGGGAATCGATCCCCGGCTCGTAGGATGGCAATCTATCATGCTGACCACTCAGCTATCGGGGCGGACGTATACCAAACTGGCACGGAAGAAGCGGGCTGGCCATTTGGCAGTTTAGCGGTAGCAGAACCAGCACTGGTAAACAAGCAAGCATGAACTGAACCGACCATCACAGCTGCAGAATTCTCTTGCTTAACTGGCGCAGAAGTTGGATAATAACACGTCGATGTGTTTCCTTGTCCTAATATGGTACACTTAATTCCGCATTTTCACCGACGAAAAAATAGAATCCATACCAAATCACGTACTGTTTGGTAGCCCAAGTAAATTTCATTGAATGCTGCACTACACTTCAAAATGACACAGATACATATCACTATTTTCCAACATAGCCACTAAGTCTTTGTAAACAATGGTTCAAACGTTCTACCAATCAATTCCTCGGTGATAAAAATCAGTTCCCCAGTCACAAACAGGACTTAATTTCGTCCAAAACACACAGGAACAGCGTTCCAGCGCCTCCCAGAGAATTTGTTTTGAACTCACTAGAACAAATCAGTCCCGGAGATAAAAATAGTACACGTGTGGTAGTTGAGTTGTTCTGAAGTCATAATCTAGGGAGCGAAGTGATGCTGCTATAAGGACAGACGATAGCACCTAATATTTATCTTAAAACTTGTGGTTTTATTTTTTGATATTTGAAAATAAAATGATTACTCATTGTATGTTTCATTACAAGTTTTAAAAAAACGAAACTGTGATTTTTATAGTGAGGGAAGGGGATGCGGGGTTGGGAATGGGGAGGGGGGAAACTATGATTGAAAAGATTGCATTCTAGCACCTAAAATTTTAGAAATCAAGCATTGGTCCTAAAGCTGTTCGAGAACTGCTCTGTGATCTTTTCAGTTGTTTGTAATTGCAATCACTAGGTATATGCCAGGTATAGAAGTATGAAACTGGAATTTGGTTGCAATAATTACACATCTGTTGTTTGAAACTGAGAAACAATATTTTATTCAAAATAATCACCATTGCTATTTATACATTTCTCCCACCATTCTGGCAGGCTATGAAAGTCACACCAAAAAAACAGTTCTTTTTTATTTTGAAGTGAACCAGTCAGTGAGCAATTTTCCTACATTTTCATATGAACTGGAGTGTTGTTCAGAAAGAGCATGTTCCAATGATTCAAAAAGTTGATAGACAGACAGACCCAAGTCTAGAGAATAAGCCGCATGCCTAGTATTTCCCATCTGAATGCCTCAATCATTTCCCTTATTCGTTTCACTGTATGTGATGGGCGTTATCATGGAGCAATAGTAATAGAACAACCATTGTCTCACCCCACTCTCCATTGTTAACAGATGTATCCAAGATGATGGCGATGACATCATCCGAGATGGGGCCTGTGACTTAGCAACAGCACATGACAATCCAAGAGGGCGGTCATGATGTCAACTGATGGCAGCTTTTGGCAGGAAAGTGCCTCACATCCCTGCCACGACCCCCTGGTGGGAAGTTTTAATTTTGCGGGGAAATTGAGTTATTTGCTTCTATGGGTCACCTGGCAGTTCCCCCCCCCCCCCCCCCCCCCCCCTTTCCGACTTTCTTGCTTGATGATGCTTCACCCTCTTGGAAAATGGGTGGGAATTTCGAATTTTGGAGGGAATTTTGCTCTAAGAGCTTACTCTTGCAGCTGAGGGGAGATAGTGTGGTGTTGCCCCGACTGCAGACAGCTCATGATGTCGTTCAGTTCGAATATAATTTGTTTAAATTTGGATAAATTTGTTTAAATTTATTATCTACATACAGCAGCAGTGGCTTAGTGTGGAATTACCACCACAAGAGGCTGAGATATTAGTGCTTGTTGAGCTCTCGGTGTGGAAGGAGCATGTGTTCTATCGAAGAGCTATTGGTGCCAGACAGGAGGGGTTTTAATAGCTGTATTACATGCACTCATTCAGCCGAGGACTGCACCCATAGCCTCCTACATTAAGAATAGAAGAGAGCATTAATGCTTGAACATATGAAGAGGAAGAATACGATTCTGCAAATAAATGCTTTGCATTAAAGACAAGATATGAAATGCATGGAATGCGTGGAACGCGTGGTTACATCTGTCTCTGCTGGAACTGTCTTAACGTACATATAAGCTTCCACCCCACAAGCGACAACTGCCTCCGACCCAGCAGACCGAAGAACTGAGCTAGTTCGCAAGTTCACCACCAGAGGGCACCGTGATAGGTCACGTGATTGTGCAGTTCAGTCAATAGGAGCACACCATCATGATAACTCAAAATGGCTCAAAGGCTCTGAGCACTATGGGACTTAACTTCTGAAATCATCAGTCCCATAGAACTTAGAACTACTTAAACCCAACTAACCTAAGGACATCACACACATCCTTACCCGAGGCTTGATTCCAACCCGCGACCGTAGCGATTGTGCGGTTCCAGACTGTAGCGCCTAGAACCGCTTGGCCACCCTGGCCGCCCATGTCATGATGATGTCATGTGTTTTTCTCAGCTGCCCTTGTGTCCCAGCCTCCTCGTTCCCCTGGAAGTCTGGAGGGAAAAAATGGCGGGAATAGAACTCAGCCTGTTCTGTGCTGCTGGAGAGAGGAAGGAGTGTACTTTATTTATTTTTGGAACAGTTTATTTAGAGACGGATTTCACGTAGTTTATTTACTGCACTGATACAAGAAACACACCCTCACGTGCTTGGGGGGTCACAGTACACAGTTTACAGACCTGGAAAGTACTCGTAAATAATGCAAAAAAAAAATGGTTCAAATGGCTCTGAGCACTATGGGACTCAACTGCTGAGGTCATTAGTCCCCTAGAACTTAGAACTAGTTAAACCTAACTAACCTAAGGACATCACAAACATCCATGCCCGAGGCAGGATGCGAACCTGCGACTGTAGCGGTCTTGCGGTTCCAGACTGCAGCGCCTTTAACTGCACGGCCACTTCGGCCGGCTGTAAATAATGCAGTACAGTGATGTGCAGAGAAGCAAACATATCGTAAATTACCGAAATAATCCAGTACACAGCATACAGACATGCAAACTGCTCATAGATCACCGAAATAATGCATGTGTAACACTATGTAAACACGCTCACAATGCTTAAACACTCGAAAATAATGCAGTGCACAAACAGTCAGTGCACGTAAAAAACGCAACATATCAGCAACTCGAACCCTGATTCTACTGGATGGAGAGCCTAAGTGCACCCCCTAACACATGGGAACTGTCCAGATGCGGGAGAGGAAGGTTAGGTTAGTGTCCTTTGTTTATATATTACCTGCAAGCATGAAGCATCTTTGCTAAAATTGATCTCGCTATCAACTGCGGTATGTATTACAGTACATCACTTCATATCAATGACGTCTTTCCAGTCCTGACCGTCTACTGGGTATGCTGTTGATTATCACATAATGATTGACTGACGCCACTCTGTTGAGATGGAGGGAGCCTTGATGGAAAACTGGATATCTGCTGCTTGTTGTGGAACATGGGATTAAGTGTAGAAGTCATCACCTTAATACAGTTGTTTGAAAGCGTTCCTCATTGCTACAGACACATCCTATTTCTAAATGCTACGATACACTACACATGTCTTTCTTTTATTTCTTTTATTTTATTTTTTTCACCAATAAGACAACAGTACCTTTCTTTATTTGTGCTACTTCACACTTGTTGTGAACAGCACCTTACGGTGATGGTCAACACTGCAACAATAATCATGTACATGACTGCAAAATGAAGGACCGATGCTTTTCGAAACGGAGCAACGAGACATCCGCTACCCTTTAGTTGGGAAGATGAGATTAATTGTATAGGTCATAGCTGTTGGAACAGCTGCTATGTCTTACATATTTTTGTCAATGAGAAATACTGCGTTTGTGTTTTATTGGTACCAGTCTGTGGTGTGGTAGCTGTATAGTTTATTCCATTCGAGGTTCAGTTTTCTGTGAGAGCCAGAGGATCGAAACGTGTTAATGTCGGTTTAGCAGCAGCTGACAAAAGTCTCTCAGCCATGGTAGAGAAAAAAGTGTATGATGGTGTACACTGATTGAGCGTGTTACAACCGAAAAAAACAATGTATTAAACTGCTTATGAAGGAACAATACAGGAACCCTCTCATGCTGATTGATAGTCTGTTGGATATGGTCATCCTACGGTATAGGCGATAAAACTTTAAATTGGTCTCTGGAAGCGACTTCGAACACAAACCACCTGCTCCAATGAATCAATACTTGTATATTTAATAGGATCGCCACATATGTTTCGGTGATAGACATGAGTGCACACTGTGAGACACAGATCTCCTTCAGACTAGCTGTATGTAGTTTGGAGATGTGATGCAAAATCTTTGTCCTTCCTCCATGCCATGTATGATGTGTAGTCTTCCTAATTTTCCCAACAAGAAATACCACAGTAACTGCACATACTATCTCTCCTACTACCTCATGTTGCAGGTGAAAGCTTCATTTGGCGCTGGTCTTACACACTGTACACGGTTGGCAGAGATATGACACCATGTTCCCATTTCCACTGAGTAGTCAAAACGCGCTGCTGTCACATTAACACAGCTCGTCCTGTTTCCCTAGAGGATGCAAAAGGTCTTAGATATAGTGCTCTCCGAATTCTATATAAGGCCAGACTTAAATTGGGCCGATCACATGGACTAAGCTGTAGGGAGGGCGGGGCAGAGACTTAGAAGACGTTACAAGATGCAGAGGGGCCGATTAAAAAAACAGCACTGGAGTTTCTGTCGTATGGGATCCTTAGCAGATAGGTTCGGTAAAAGTGACTCGTTTCGAGATATGAGAGTGCCACAAATATGATTCACCAGTGGCTGTAATCATTGAAAGATGTCTCTAGAGGATCCAACGCAAGTAATTGGTTGAATGGATAGACTTGATTCCAAATTGCAGACAGTGTTTCTACCAGAAAGCGTAACACTATCAGAGGCTCATGTGTGTACGTGTAGACTCAGAACCGCTTTTTATGCATTGTGACGCTAACGTAGTTGCGACTATCGTGTTTTTAATAGCATGGTCCTTGCGCAAAATGCATGTTGTCGGCTGTAGAATCCCCCTGTGGTCAACTTCAGATGTCATTTCTCAATAGTGTTCCTCGAAAAGGACATCGTGTTCCCTCCACGGACTCCCGTTTGACCTACCTGGTGAGTGTAATCAGACTACAGAAAAAAATTACTCTCCATGCAAAGCGACTCTCATGATCAGTTTAATTTCGAAATAACGAGGACATTCTGTGGTGATCGGTAGTTTTCACATCAAAATAGTCGAAGTTTTTTTCCTGATTTTACGCATTACACAGGGTGGATATTTCTCTACTAATCATTTGTGATCGGTGGCAGTACACTGTGCTGGACGTCACAAAATAATCAGATGTGAGTGCAGTCGAAAGTAAAAAACTATACCGATTCTCCTCATAAAACTAAATGAGAATGGACTTTGTCTATTTTCATGGAAAGAGGACATTTATGATCGTCGCAAATGTTTTTTTTCCTTTTTTTTAATAGTTGCATTATTACAGGAGTAGAGTTGATGTTAAATAATCCAGCACAGAACAGCGGGCGACTTATCTATGAGACCACGGCTCTACTTTGGTGCCAGCTGGAGTGTTTTCCATCTCAGAACGAGAGGCCCATTGGAGGCGTTGAGGACCTGTCTAGTCTGTGATAGTTCGTCGCCAGAGCTGCGCCCCCTAACCATTAGGAGCGGCTGTGTCACTATACTTTAGACGACCAAGATGCATTTCGGCTAGCCATCCTTTTATCTCCTATTGTTTAGTTAACAATACCTGCTTTTGTGTTGTCGAAGGACCCGCGTATCAAGGCGGATAGCGCTAGTACATGTCGCGAGGCTAGTTGTGGGAGTAGCTCCCTCGGTCCTCCATCCCACAGGTGGAGTGAGGGCCTCCATTTTCGGCAGTTTGTGATTGTACATGGAGGAGAACGCACGTTCAGCTGCCGCCTCCTCTGTAGTCTTTTAGGACGACGATTTTCCCCAGTCCTCCATTATGACCCATTCAATATGAGTGCTGGTTTATTAACGACAATTTCGAAGTGTAATTAGAATTGTGATGAATTTTTCCCATAAGCTGTGATAACGTGTATTGGCTTCGATTCTTGGGCTGCAGGGTTATTTTTAGTTCGCATCTTTAGTGAACTCTGATGTCAAACAGCGATAGATGCTCCTCTCTGTCCAACACCAGCATCTAGTCAGTTGAATGTATTACCAACCAAAATGAATGAAGATGGTACCTTACACCCCAGCCTTTTTCCCCGTAGCTTGTAGATGTAGGGTAGAGTTTGAGTGTTTCTGTCACTGGTTTCGAGTACTACTGCGAAATTTTTTCTCAGCTGGATAACACCATGTAGGGTGCCCGGATTTTACAGACCTTACACGAGCTTCATCCATAACGCCAGTACAATACACTATGACATCCTCAGAATGTAATAAGTATATTGTATCAACAAAAAGCAATTGCAGTAATCTCATGTACTAAAAACTAACAGAACAATATCTACCAATATATGGGCAGGGGCACGCATAAGTAAATTAAAGTGAAACGCATTTTAGAGACAAGCCGAGCAGGTGGTTAATGGCATTGGAAAACGCCACTTAACAAGAGAATGACGAGTTTCAGTGCAGAAAGGGTTAAGGCCAGAACAATACATTGTTCCTTTTAATGTTCATACAGCCAGGACCGAGGGTAAGTGGCCAGATAGGTTTAACAGGGCATGGCAACGACCTGGCAAGAAAAATAAAATTCAAAAAAAAGTTCAAATGTGTGTGAATTCCTAAGGGACCAAACTGCTGAGGTCATCGGACCCTAGACTTACACACTACCTAAACTACCTTATGCTAAGAACAACACACACACCCATGCTCAAGGGAGGACTCGAACCTCTGGCAGAAGGTGCTACGCAATCCGTGACATTGTGCCCAAACTACGCGACCACTCCATGTGACAAAAAAAAAAAAAAAACACCTCTAACGAGACAGCGATTGGCTGAAGTCATATTGAGTGATGCAGACCTGAAATTATGGGTAGAGCCCCATTATATAAAAGCATTTTGAGAACTAAAATTCCTAGACTCTCTCTCATCTTGCGGCGGACTACACAAGCGTGTGGAAAATAGCTAGGGCATTGAGAGATTTGCTTCTGCGAAGTGTGGACAATATACTTCATGTATCGTGGTGACAGATAGCAAAGAGGTAGTTAATTATTCCTGTGGGAATTTTTGCAGGCAAAGAAATTGTGCACATCACTCCAACACTTAGCAAGTGTGCAATAGCTATTATTTCGACTAGGGAAAAGTTAACGTTCTATGGAACGCAGGAAAGTTGAGACTGTGAATTCAGTCAAGGCCAGAGTAGGGAATTAGCATTTCAGATCCAGCATGGAGACAACATCATTCCAGATCCCACTTGGTAAAGTACCATTACGCATTAGGCCACAATAAATGTTGAATCAAGATTTTGCTCACTCCAACTGGCATACACTTTGACTATTGAATATCAAAAGCTAGTATACTAACCTACCCTCACATTGAGTACATGAGAGTTTTTCATTGGTTTAAAAAGTAAATTTATTCTCCATCAATTCAGTGCATTGACCAGCTATACCATCGTAGACAAAGGTTAGCTAATGAGGATATTTAATCTTTCCTTCCTATGATAAAATTTTTCCTATGTGGGGATAACGGTTTTAGTAATCACCAATTCAGTATGTCCAAGAGTTAAATAATATGTTGAACATGAATGTTGTGTATCACTTGACCCCTGAAAGCACATTGATAAATTATATGCCTTACAGGGCCCGGTTCATATTTATATAGAATGTCTGTTTAACACCCTGGGCTTGAGAAGGCAGTTCAGATGTTTTGTCCATTCACAAATGGCGACCCTGCTAGGATTCTGATAGATTGAGGGTTTGCTTTTGATTGGTACAAAACACATAATCCTCCCAAAGAATAAGCTGACGCAAAGTGGAAAAAAAATGTAAATGTAAATGTGACTCAACTGTGTAGTAAGTGTAGATAGAATAGTATTCATGTATTTCTTATTTGCTGGCGCAACACATTGTTGAATTGGAGTGTGTTGAGTTCTGACTCAACTCCAGTAACCAAAAGGCTATATAAAAGACGAGGAAACGTGTTCAAATATTGAACATAGGACCGTGGATGATACTGTGATGGAAGATCTTGATAGGATCGAGCTGGACACGCAACAGGTAGATCAGTGTGAACAACACGAGACAGAACGTAGAAATACCGAAAGAGACCGCAAATGGAACACATGATGTTCAACAAGGTCCATACATAGGACATGAGAATGGCGTTGCTAATGAATCAGCCGCTGGGTCTGTAGATAGTAATTTTCAACATATTGAACCAAACGTAATCATATTGAATCAGGCAGGTTTGCAATTGCATGAAAGAATGAGTGTTAGTGCTCTCACACTGTCTTCGGAAGCGAAGGAAATGGTTCACAAAAAACGAGATAGGGAACGAAATGATAATGAAATTAAGACTGTAAGCTGTCAACAGGCGTTTATGTACATCTAAGGGGATAGATGAAAATGTGTGCCCCGACTCTGACTCGAACCCAGGATCTCCTGCTTACATGGCAAATTCTCTATCCATCTGAGCCACTCAGGGCACAAAGGATAATGCAAATGCAAGGATTTATCCCTTGCACGCTCCCCGTGGGACCCACATTCCCAACTTAATGTCCACACACTACATTCAGAGTGCCCCTGCCCATTACACTCATTACTCGCAGCAGACGATCTTACCAAGTCCCGTAAGAGTTCGGGCAATGTGTGTGCATCCAGCACAGAAGAAGAAGGTCAATGACCGGTTAGCTTTAACTATATGAAGATGGTATCTGTTCTTTCGGACATGTCAGAAAAACGAATAGAAGGGCGCATAACACAAGGGCTAAAAGAATTAGATGGGCGCATAACACTGGGGTTGAAAGAAACTAACAAGGAAATACAAAAAACGAGTGATAATATTCAAGGCCAATTAGATTAAATGCAAACTGAAGCTAAGGAAGCGGAAATCACGCTTCAAACGCCCGTTGCAGGGCACAAACATCGACACTGTCCAAACAGACATGGTTACGTTGCGTGAAGTTACGCAACAAAGTGTCAAAAAGGTTAAACAACAAGTCGAAGCTTTTGCCATCAAAGCGACGACGAAAGCGAAACGTGTTATTGCTGAGACGATGTCTCACAAAAGAGCGACATAGTAGCATTAAAGAAATTCGATGCTCGTATTTTAAAAATACAAGAGACAAACGAACACCAATTTCAGCGGGTGAGATCGGAAGTTTTACGTTCGATCGAAAGTCGTGGTGACGTAGAAAGCGTTAGTGAGGAGTCGCAGGCGACGACAGACTCCACTTTAGTGTCAGTAGATACTACTGTGAAGACTACAAAATGAATAGTTGCCGATAATACGACAGCAAGGGTACGCGAAATTACGTGTGACGTAAGATGGAAACGCACATGTGGATGTCAGTCCAAAACCGCAAACCGCGAAGGGGAAATTAGTCCAAACCAGCGTATGCCAGAACCTCACGGTAACCGTAGGGCACAGTGTGGATTACGACCACTTGTTCAAGAAAGAATAACAGGTCAATCGGGCATACAAGAGTGTGGTTTGCAGCAAGGTTCTGTACGACAAGAACAAAGCGTGACATAACGCTGATCGAGTCATAGAGAGGCGTTATGCAACGCCACAACTTGGGCGAACACCGAGGGGTTAGGGGTTGAGTCTACGGCACAAATGTCAGAAAATGAATTAAGTTACACGCGTTTGCATAGATTTGATGCATACCAAGGACAGAATTCCAGTCTTCAAAAACCAGAAGGTACATCACAGAGAGAAGCGAGAGGTTTTGATTATAACCACTTCCTTACAGTGCGGAAATACCAGCACTGTAAGGAAGATGCAAATATTCTTCAAACCCGCACATTTATTGACCAATTTAAAGTAGAAGTACCGACACATTGGCCATTGAAACATAAGCTAGATTTCATTAGCGCATATATGGAGGGAAGTGTTGCTGCATCTATGCAGAAGATAGCAGAAATTTGCGATTCGTATGATTCATTTAGAGCTGCCTTTACAGCAAGATATTGGTCAGCTGAGGCTCAGATGAGAATAAAATATGGATTATTACAAAATGTCTCATTCGAAAATTCGCGTGAGAAGCCAGCAGTCAAATTCTTTGAGAATATGGCTAAAAGGAACCAGTACTTACATAACCCATATAGAGACGGAGAATTGATTCAAATTTGCAAAACGAAACTGCCAATGAAGTATCAACAAACCTTGATAGGACGTAGGGGCGATAATGTAGAAACTTTCAAGGGTGTTTTGAGAGAAGTAGAATTCATGAACGAAAACGACGCTCAAAGACGTCGCGATTCATGACAGAATAATTTTGAAAGAAGACCTAATAGTAAAGAGAGCAATAATAATGGTAGCAATGGTAGGCCGGTATTGGGACTGAATTCTGGACGAAATGGGAATAATTATGGAAGTGGAAACACTAGACCACAGCGTAATGAATATGGTTTTAATAGTGATTGGAACAGGCGGAATATAGACGAAATAGGAATGGAAACTGGAGAACTCGAAATAACCGACAGACTGATTTTAATCAGAAATCGCCAGGTCCGTCGAGGGAAAGCTGATGTGGAGGTGGTGCGAGAGCGAAGCCACAGGCAGATACATCGAGTAGTTACCGGAGAAACGGACCACATATGAAGGTTGAATTACGACCACCAAATCCTAGGAAGCGTAAGGATTGACTGACGTTAGGTATTGCAGAAGTTCATGCAGATAATACACTTTCTGCAGAAACGGATGACAAGGCGACCACAGCAATAAACAGATTAAGATGTGACGTACAAGAATCGGAATTGGGAACAGGGTACAGATACTACGAATAGGGAGGAAGTCACAACTGAGGTACTGGGACGAGATAGAGTGGATTGACACTGACGATGAGGATGAACTCCCAGCATTACCTAGTACTGAACCATTTAATTATGACGAAGCATTAATGTAAATGGTGCAGATGTTTGATTCTGCACAGATACAAAATGATTTTCAGCAGGATAATTCAAATCCTACTGTAACCTGTAACGCTACGATTGCTCAAGACGATAGGATTAACCGACAAAATACTGATCTAGAAGCAGCGAGAATATAATTGGACAATTTAAAAAAGGGAAGCACTTCTCCCCAAACTCTCGATGAAGACCATCAAATCTCGATGGGCGATGACGCAACTATGGATGCCCATAAACACCAAGTTGTGACAGAACAAACACACATAGATCGGTTAAATTACGAAGTAATTGAGGACATATTAAGCGAGGAAGTCGAAGACGAGAGTAATTTGAAGGTAAGTCCGATACTCCATGTAACAGTCAAGGGTATTGTCGTTATCGCAATAGTAGATAGTGGAAGTGAGTTAACGGCGATATCAGAGCCGTCATTTAATCGTTGCAATGGAGACAATGACTTATTCGAATAGAACAAAGATCCAGAGGTGTTAAAGGTCAGACATAAGTGGAAAGACAAGAACTTGGTTGACATTCGTCAGCATTATTTGCTGAAGAATGACGTGCTGTTCTACAGACACATTGGATAGGAACTCTTGCAGTGGTAATATGGCAATTAGCCATGAAATCAAAACAAAAATGGATCACAGATGATACAGCAAACCAATGTAGATACGTTTCAGGTAGCAGATCTCAAGAGGCACAGAGGACGAGCCACAAACATGTAAATATTCAAATATACGTACAATAATACTAATCATTTAAATCGTTAAAGTAGGTCAGAAAAAAATTAGCATGATGTACTAACTAACTAACCTACATATCATCCAACGATGCTCATTCACGAAATAAATGAACCGTTATAAAATAAAATATCTTAAGGTGTAAATAATAAATTTCTGTAATGTACTGAAAAAAACTATTTAAAAATTCATTGTATTATTCCTGTAAATATTCAATGTGAAGTTCATTGTAAATTTAGATAAAGAAACTTGTAAGTAGTGATAACGAGGTGAAATAGAGAACACACGCAGTGCCATGTCACTACAATTGTCTGGGACAGCAATACAAGCTAACGAGACAAGCGGAAAGTCGACGGGAAGCTACAGTCTGAGTGTGAGTGTTTATACGATTGCACAATAGGGCATCAGCGACAAACCGGAGGCTGAACGAAGGAATTTACTGACTCACGCTTCACATTAGTGCGGACACTGAACCAGGTGTATTTAAAAGAATATTGTCCTACGCCTCACCCCAATAGCAAGAGGTCAGGGGAAACCAGCAGCAGCGAGGGACAAACGATGCACACGTGCGAGGAAGGCGAAGCGACCCCATTAGCGGCGACACAATAAAAGCGACTAACAATTGCAAAATGTCGGAAACAGCTCCGTAGTATTACTGCCTCGAGAAATAGACCCGGAATATTTCTCTCAATACCAAATCGAGAAGATAAAAGCTGAAAGCAAATATATCACTTCCGAAATTATCTATTCAAGCTTGACCATATCTCATGACAACATTACTGGGAATCCTTCAGAATAACGTTGGCTGCATAATATATCCTATCCCTATGCCCAAGAAGTTGCAAGTTCCAAGAAAGAAGACATGAAAATACGACAAGAATTGAAGAGAAGAAGGGGTCCCAAGATGAGGGCATAAGACAGCAAGATTCCTTTCTAAAGCCTGTATCTTAAACCAGTATGAGATTTGCCAGAATCAACTGAAAGCAATATCCAACAAAACCATGGCAGTTATTTCATTCAAACTATCAACCAATGGTGATAAAACCATCAAACAGAGTACCCACAATGGGGACATCAAACTGCAGAAATTGTTGAGAGGCTACACTCATCAACTTTGATGGCAACTACACCAAAAAAGGACAAGGCCACCTATGTTGTCAGATCATGGCATTGCCTTGGACGAGCAGTTTGTCGTCAAAACAATGCAATATGCAATTGGCCATGTAATGGCATTCATGATCAAACACTCAGAACTGTAAATGTCGATAATCTTCATCAACATCGCACCGAATCTACAACTGACTAACAGCATCAGCCACCACTGATCGACAGTAGCATCAGGAAGCAAACCCAGCCCAAAGTTTAAATTGCAAAGTAGGTGAAGAAAGAAAGTGATGTGTGACACAAAGTCACTGAAATATTATAAAGAGTGCAAAAGATAATCACTTCAGTAAAGAGTTGAGATGCCTATAAATATTCAGTTGCACCTGTACAACTGAGAATTTGTACTTTGCGTGTTTCAATTGTATTTTAAATTTTAATTTGTAAATTGTAAAAGTATATTCATAAATGTACAATGTTTTATATTTTGTATCTAATGTGTAAATTTGTTAAAATCCATTCAATTTAAATATGTTAAAAAGAATTTGTGTAGTGTAGATGTTTTGGAAACGTGTTTTTAATGAGAAATAATGCGAATGAATAAAGTTTGTGTTATGCAAAAATATTAACTATTTTAAATATGATGACAATTCAGTATTGATGTAGTATTTATGTGTTGAGAATAGAGATAACAGACACAAATGCTCCTTAACTTCACTCATCTTTCATAATCATCAGTATCAAGAATGTCTGAGAATTGTGGAATGTCTAAAGCTATTGTAAAGACAGAGTTTAATAGAAGTTAATCACAAGTAATCGAGAGATAAATGTAAGATCAGTCTAAGAACTACTGTAAAGGACTGCAAAGCCATACAATAATCATCTAAATAGAAAATGCCATGTAAAGCAATATATTTGAAATCAAAATAGGACATGAAAACGACAACATCTAGCATAAGATAAACCAGTAGCTGGACAATGATTAAAATTAACTGAATTTACAATTTAGCAGTGCAATGAGCAATGCCTCAACCATTGACCACAGCAGCACAAAATTAGTTCGAAGGGACACCATGTGTAAGTAAGGTGACCGGATTTTATGGACCTTACATGAGCTTCACCCATAACGACAGTACGATAGGGTATGACATGCTCAGGAAATAATACGTATATTATATCAACAAAAAGCAATTGCAGTAATCTCAAGTATCAAACACTAACAAAACAATACCTACCAATATATGGACAGGGGCATGCATATGTAAATTAAAGTGAAATTCATTTTGGAGACAAGCCGAGCAGGTGGTTAATGGGATTGGAGTCTGCGGCTCGTGGTCTTGCGGTAGTGTTCTTGCTTCCCGCGCATGGTGTCCCAGGTTCTATACCCGGCGGGGTCAGGGATTTTCTCTGCCTCGAGATGACTGGATTTTGTGTGTCTTTCATCATCATTTCATCCTCATTCACTCGCAAGTCGCCGTAGTGGCGTTAAAGAACTTGTGGAACGGCGGCCGAACCACCCCGCGAGGGGTCTCCCGGCCACCAATACCATACGCTCATTATTATGGCATTGGAAAACTCCACTTGACACAAGAACGGCGAGTTTCAGTGCAGAAAAGGATAAGGCCAGAACAAACCGAGGGTAGGTGGCTGGATGGCTTTAATAGGACTAGGTGGTGGCCAGGCAAGAAAAGTAAAATTTACCTCTAATAAGACAGCAATTGGTTGAAGCCATACTGGGCATATAAAACCATTTTGAGAACTAAAATTTCTAGAATCTCTCTCGTCTTGTAGTGGACTGCACAAGTGTATCGAAAATGGCAAGGGCGTTGAGAGCTTTGCTTCTGCGAAATGTGGACGATATGCTTCACGTATCATGGTGACAGGTAGCAAAGAGGTAGTTAATTACTCCTACAGGGATTTTTGTGGGCAAAGAAATTGTGCACATTGCTCCAACCCTTAGCGAGTGTGCAATAGCTATCATTTTAACTAGGGAAAAGTTAACGTTCTACGGAATGCAGGAAAGTTGAGACTGTGAATTCCATCAAGGCCAGAGTAGGGAATTAGTTTTTCAGATCCAGCGCAGAGACAACGCCATTGCAGATCCCGGCTCATTAGGCCACAGTAAATGTTGAGTCAACATTTTGCTCACTCCAACTTGCATACACTTTGACCATTGAATATCAAAAGCTAGGATACTAACCTACCCTCACATTGGGTACATGAGAGTTTTTCATTGTTTTAAAAAGTAAATTTATTCTCCATCAGCTCAGTGCATTGACCAGCTAAGCCATCATAGACCTAAGTTAGCTGATGAGGATATTTAGTCATTCTTCCCTGTGATAAAATTTTTCATATATGGAGATAACGATTTTAATAATCGCCAATTCAATATGGCCAAGACTTAAATAATTTGTTGAACATGATGGTTGTGTATCACTTGACCCCTGAAGGCGCACTGATAAATTATATGTAGAATGAAAAAGGAACAGCTGTTCTGTCTTTCTAGAATAGATCCCAAACTTTCACTTTTATTAATTTATGCATTCTGGTTATGTGACAGTAGCATTTCTAATTATTTTTGTTATGATCTGCACCTAATATTAGTTGTCTTACAGAGCCAGGTTCTTATTTATATAGAATGTCTGTTTAACACCCTAGGCTTCAGAAAACAGTTCAGATGTTTTGTCGATTTGCATGCTATTCACAACCAGTTGTATGTTATTGTCAGTTTTTGGCTATATTACGATTTTATGCCGTCCATGTGTAGTACTATACATGTAGCTGTGTAATTAGTCCTGATCTTCGTAATTAATTACTTAATTAGGATCGGTATTTGCGTCAGTTTCGAGTGATATTGCGAAATTTTTTCTCAGGAGGATAACACGAGTTGTGTGGTATCGTCCGTTTTTGCGCTATATTGCGATTTTATACCGTGATTGTGCAGCTCTATGTATATAATTGTGTAATTAGGACCGATCTTTGTGATTAATTACGTAATTAGGATCGGTATTTGCGTCAGTTTCCAACCAAAATAAATAAAGTACACTAACCTAAACTTTGTCTCCCACATCTGGACAGTTTCCATATGTTAGGAGGTGCACTTAGGCTCTCCATCCAGTGGAATCAGGGTTCGAGTTACTGATGTGTTGCGTTTTTTATGTACACTGACTGTTTGTGCACTGCGTTATTTTCAGATGTTTAAGCGTTGTGAGCGTGTTTGCATAGCATTACACATGCATTATTTCGGTGATCTACGAGTAGTTTGCACGTCTGTAGGCTGTGTAATGGATTATTTCGGTAATTTACGAGTTGTTTGCATCTCTGCACACCAGTGTACTGCACTATTTACGAGTAGTTTCCAGGTCTTTAAACTGTATATGGCGACCTCTCAAGCACGGCATGGTGAGTGTTTTGTATCAGGGTCATAAATAAACCATATGAAATCCGTCCCTAAATAAACTGTTCCAAAAATAAATAAAGTACACTTCTTCGTCTCTCCAGCAGCACAGAATGGGCTGAGTTCTTTTCCCGCCATTTTTCCCCTCCAGATTGTTAGGGGGATGAGGAGGCTGGGGCACACGTGTAGCTGAGAAAAACATGTGAAGTCATCATGAAGCTGTGCTGCTATTGACTGAACTGTATGATCATGTGACCTATCCCGGCGCCCTCTAGTGGTGAACTCGCAAACTAGTTCTGTTCTTTGGTCTACTGGATCAGAGGCAGTTGTCTCTTGTGGGGCTTATATGCATGTTTTAGAAATGAAAGAGAGTTCCAACAGAGACAGATTTTTCCATACATTGTGTAATGCATCTTTAATGGTTCAAATGGTTCAAATGGCTCTGAGCACTATGGGACTTAACTTCTGAGGTCATCAGTCCCCTAGAACTTAGAACTACTTAAACCTAACTAACCTAAGGACATCACAAACATCCATGTCCGTTGCAGCGGTCGCTTGGTTCCAGACCGTAATGCCTAGAACATCTTTAATGCAAAGCATTTATTTGCAGGACCGTATTCTTCCTTTTCATATGTTCAAGCATTAATGCTCGCTTCCATTCTTCATGTAGGAGGCTATGGGTGCAGTCCTCAGCTGAATGAGAGCATGTAATACAGCTATTAAAACTCACCCTGTCTGCCACCAATAGCTCTTCAACAGAACACATGTTCCTTCCACACCGAGAGCTCAGCAAGCACTGATATCTCAGCCTCTCATGGTGGTAACACCACACTAAGCCACTACTGCTGTGGGTAAATAACAAATTTAAACAATTTTCAACAAATTTAAATAAATTTCAACACATTTAAACAAATGTACATAAATTTAAACAAATTACATTCGAATTGAATGACTTCATGAGCAACCTGTAGTAGGGCTAACACAATACTAACTCCCCTCAGCTGCAGGAGTAAGCTCTTAGAGCAACATTCCCTCCAAAATCCGAAACTCCCGCCCATTTTCCAAGAGGATGACGCACCAAAGTCGGAAAGGGTTGGTGGGGAACTGCCAGGTGATCTGTAGAAGCATATAATTCAAGTTCTCTCCAAAATTAAAACATCCCACCTGTGGATCATGGCAGGGATGTGTGGATCTTTCTCGCCAAAAGCCGCCATCTCGGATAACGGTACTCGCAACATCATCTGACATCAGGACCGCCATCTTGGATTCAGTCAGGCCCTGTTGCCAAGTAAACAGGCTGCCATCTTGGATACATCTGGCAACAATGGAGAGTGGGGTGAGACAAAGGTTGTTCTGCTACTAGCAATATGACTGTGTTGCCTTTTTTCATATTCTGGTCGTTCTTCACGTAATGCTCGATTTAAATCGATCATTTGCTGTTGGTAGCGAACACTGTTGACGGTTTCAGCAGGTTTTAGCAGCTCATAATAGATGATACCATCAAACACAGCGCATTGTCTTCTTTCCAAAGAGATTTGGTCTTGCAGTGGATGTCGATGGTTTTCCTGGATTCACCCATGATTTACGACGATTAGGATTATCAGATTATAGCCGTTTCTCATCACCTGTCACTATTCGATGGAGACACGACCTTCTTTTATATCTGGCAACCAGCATTTCACATGTGGTCTTTCGATTTGCTTGCTGTCTTTCATTCAGTTCATGCGGAACCTATTTTCCCCTCTGTAGCTATGGAACGGTAATAAGCTATAATATTTGGTACAATGGCATGTACCCTCTGTCATTCGCCGGCCGCGGTGGTCTAGCGGTTCTGGCGCTGCAGTCCGGAACCGCGGGACTGCTACAGTCGCAGGTTCGAATCCTGCCTCGGGCATGGGTGTGTGTGATGTCCTTAGGTTAGTTAGGTTTAAGTAGTTCTAAGTTCTAGGGGACTTATGACCTAAGATGTTAAGTCCCATAGTGCTCAGAGCCATTTGAACCATTTGAACCTCTGTCATTCACTTCACAGTGGTTTGGAAAGTATGGATGTAGAGGCAGATTTCAGCAGTCCAATAAGAGTACTGTGTTCAGATGATCTGATTGGTAGTGGTATCTCTAGACTGGGATTCTGTTAGCTTTTTATCAAAAGGAAAATTTGGGGCAGAAGGAAAGTTAAAGCACACTCTGCTATTCAGACTTGCATCTAGCGACAGCAAATTTAGGTGCCGATCGGGTGAGCCGAACGGCTTAGCTCGGATGACAACGGGTCTGCAGCTCAGACAGCGAAAGCTCACGTTCGACTTTAGGACAAAGAACTGTTCGATTCAATCCGCGCGAAATTCAGAGTTGTTAGTTACTGACATTTTTAATTTTGTTAAAGTTGTCGCAATATTCACTACATATCGAAGTGCCTGAACCGCTAATGCAGTTCTTGGGACCTACAGTTTTACTTTACAAAAATGCCTTTAAAATATACCCCACAACTAAAAACATAGTTAAGTTTATATTCATTCCAAACCACAAGTATTTTTCACGAGAAAAGTGTTCCTGTTCTTATTATGTTAACTGACTAATTCTATACGTTTCTCAACGTAGAGGAATACGCAGATGGATAGTTTCGAATCCCGTGCTTATCGCCGATGTCTGCTCAACTGGTTTCCTTCATTAACCTGGAGCTGAATTTGAAATTTAAGTTGTTGTTGTTGTTGTGGTCTTCAGTCCTGAGACTGCTTTGATGCAGCTCTCCATGCTAATCTATCCTGTGCAAGTTTCTTCATCTCCCAGTACCTACTGCAACCTACATCCTTCTGAATCTGCTTAGTGTATTCATCTCTTGGTCTCCCTCTACGATTTTTACCCTCCACGCTGCCCTCCAATACTAAATTTGTGATCCCTTGATGCCTCAGGACATGTCCTACCAACCGATCCCTTATTCTAGTCAAGTTGTGCCACAAATTTCTCTTCTCCCCAATCCTATTCAATACATCCTCATTAGTTACGTGATCTACCCACCTAATCTTCAACATTCTTCTGTAGCACCACATTTAGAAAGCTTCTATTCTCTTCTTGTCCAAACTATTTATTGTCCATGTTTCACTTCCATACATGGCTACACTCCATACAAATACTTTCAGAAACGACTTCCTGACACTTAAATCTATACCCGATGTTAACAAATTTCTCTTCTTCAGAAACGCTTTCCTTGCCATTGCCAGTCTACATTTTATATCCTCTCTACTTCGACCATCATCAGTTATTTTGCTCCCCAAATAGCAAAACTCCTTAACTACTTTAAGTGTCTCATTTCCTAATCTAATGCCCTCAGCATCACCCGACTTAATTCGACTACATTCCATTATCCTTGTTTTGCTTTTGTTGATGTTCATCTTATATCCTTCTTTCAAGACACAGTCCATTCCATTCAACTGCTCTTCCAAGTCCTTTGCTGTCTCTGACAGAATTACAATGTCATCGGCGAACCTCAAAGTTTTTATTTCTTCTCCATGGATTTTAATACCTACTCCAAATTTTTATTTTGTTTCCTTTACTGCTTGTTCAATATACAGATTGAATAACATCGGGGAGAGGCTACAACCCTGTCTCACTCCCTTCCCAACCACTGCTTCCCTTTCATGCCCCTCGACTCTTATAACTGCCATCTGGTTTCTGTACAAATTGTAAATAGCCTTTCGCTCCCTTTATTTTACCCCTGCCACCTTTAGGATTTGAAAGAGAGTATTCCAGTCAACATTGTCGAAGGCTTTCTCTAGGTCTACAAATGCTAGAAACGTAGGTTTGCCTTTCCTTAATCTTTCTTCTCAGATAAGTCGAAAGGTCAGTATGTCCTCACGTGTTCCAACATTTCTATGGAATCCAAACTGATCTTCCCCGAGGTCGGCTTCCAACAGTTTTTCCATTCGTCTGTAAATAATTCATGTTGGTATTTTGCAGCTGTGACTTATTAAACTGATAGTTCGGTAATTTTCACATCTGTCAACACCTGCTTTCTTTGGGATTGGAATTATTATATTCTTCTTGGAGTCTGAGGGTATTTCGCCTGTCTCGTACATCTTGCTCACCAGATGGTAGAGTTTTGTCAGGACTGGCTCTCCCAAGGCCGTCAGTAGTTCTAATGGAATGTTGTCTACTTCCGGGGCCTTGTTTCGTCTCAGGTCTTTCACTGCTCTGTCAAACTCTTCACGCAGTATCGTATCTCCCATTTCATCTTCAACTACATCCTCTTCCATTTCCATAATATTGTCATCAAGTACATAGTGAAGACCCTCTATATACTCCTTCCACTATACTGCTTTCCCTTCTTTGCTTAGAACTGGGTTTCCATCTGAGCTCTTGATATTCATACAAGTGGCTCTCTTTTCTCCAAAGGTCTCTTTAATCTTCCTGTAGGCTGTATCTATCTTACCCCTAGTGAGATAAGCCTCCACGTCCTTATATTTGTCCTCTAGCCATGCCTGCTTAGCCATTTTGCACTTCCTGTCGATCTCATTTTTGAGACATTTGTATTACTTTTTGCCTGCTTCATTTACTGCATTTTTATATTTTCTCCTTTCATCAATTAAATTCAATATTTCTTCTGTTACCCAAGGATTTCTAGTTAGATGTGAATTTCTCGAGAGAATGACATAATGTTCCGAAATTTAAGTAGCGGAACCTTATATCATTCTCTCGAGAAGTTCACATCTAACTACAGCAGTTTACGAGGAGCTGTATGTTTTTATGTAGTATTTCTTTCAGTGGATTGAATTTGTCAATAGCACAAAGACCACCGTATATTTCACAATCCAGGAGGTGGGAAAGTATTTATCAGTGTACTGTACTGGACTGGAGAATCATAAACAGCTGACAGATTTTGTGATAAAAGCCTAGTTAGCTTAAGGAGTCTCTTACTAGAGCAAGATGCAGACAATACTTGTTATGTACTTTTTGTACATGAAATACTTTGAAAATTGAGCGAACTGTTTCTATAGTCCACAGTCTCAATAGGAATGATGCAGAAAATTTTCTTGTTAAAAATGTTTCGCATGAAGGAATTGCCTGTAAGGTACATCGTGTTGTAGGAATTCAATAATGGTTCAAATGGCTCTAAGCACTATGGAACTAACATCCGAGGTCCTCAATCTCCTAGACTTAGAACTACTTAAACCTAACTAACCTGAGGACATCACACACAGCCATGCCCGAGGCAGAATTCGAACCTGCGACCGCAGCAGCCGCGTGGTTCCAGACTGAAGCGAGTAGGAATTCAGAATTATTGACATTTAAGATTACTTTAGTACAATGGTGCAAGGTTTCAAAATTCTCTCTACTAATGACGGTAAGTTAAAAGAAGTATAGCGAATTGTCAAACCACGTTTTTTTATGGGGAGAACCACCACAAAATAGGTGACAGTATGTTTCTTTGATACGATTTGTAAACATATAAAGTATGAAAACGCGTTATTTAAATTGCACATACGTCAAATGAGACATTCCTTACATAAATATTTTTGTTTATTTCATCAGTTTCGATTTTGAGAAAATCTTGTATACATTACACACATGAGAAAGGAGCCCAATAATTGGTATGTGTGAAGAAGAATGTTGTGGCAGCATCACTCTTTCCATAATTTTCTGGGATAACAAGTTTTGAGTCATTAAAGGGGTCAAGTCGGACAGAATGATCTTGAACACAAGGCACTACTATAAGCTTTTACTGTTTGCCACCAGGAAACACTACGAGCTTCAAACCCAAGGCCAGACGAGAGCAACCGATCGGCTCACACGATCTGCACCATGATTTGCTGTCGTTAGACACAAATTACTATTCACAGGCGCTCACTCTCTGCTGTGAAAGTTGTTACCAGATGCAACGAGACAGAATCTCGAAAAGAAGGAGATGGCAGTAAATACTAGACAGTCTATTCTCCATGCTAATTTTCCATATTATACATTAATAAATATATATACAATAATCGCACTAAATTAGGAAATTACTACTACAGTGATTTCACAAACAATGTAGCTATGTATCCCTTTCACGCGATTATTGCCGTTGTGATTATTGTTATTCGTAGAACAAAATAAAAGTGCACACGAAAGCAATACGATATAATGACTCGGCATTAGATAGGCATAGGCTGCACTGTGCGTGATTTCCATTATTGTGCTTCATGAGGCATTTTAGATATAACTTATCGAAAATGTGGGTCTAGTGAAGCAGGGGATACAACCCGTCGGCTTTGACCAATGACGTCATACATTAGTCATAGATAGTAATGTCTTCACTTCGAGACATAGATAATAAAATAGTTCTGTGTTCCGGATAAGCGCTATCATTATTTTTAATGATATTGAGGTAATTTGGAGTATTAGTTTGTTATTGTAGAACAATTTTTAGTGTCTTATTTTCGTTTATAGGAATGGATTTGTCTGTTTGTGGGTATGTAATTTTCGTTACTGCCTGTCTAGGCGAACTTCGGTTGTTCCTCGAGATTTCTGTGTGGTAAGTTCACTTTTCCATTTGCTTCTTTCACGGTATTTCACTATTTTGATATGTCACTGTTTTGTTCCACCAATGTGTGTATTTTCGTGTTGTGAAGTACGTAACAGAAATTTCTCAGCTGTCGATCTTCTTTAGTTTCCCAGCACTAGAATCAGTACGACATTTTCGAATGTGTACTTGCTATATTACAGGCGAAAGTCCCGACACAACTAAAATTTGATCCCGTTCTTCACTTCGCCTTTACACTGACACTATACATGTCAATTAGCGAGCAAGATACAAATGTTGCGTACAGCTATATAGCTCAAGTAACGAATGGGATACTATTAGCGTCCAAGGCAACAAGAAAACTGTACCCCATAGTGAAGTGCGGGATACAAGTTGTACATGTGTCGTCTTCTTGTCTCCGTGTAGTTCAGTTGAGGTACAAGTCGTAAATGTAACGTACGTCTATTTCCACCTTTTCGTTACCAGTGTACATATATAGAGGTCAACGGAAGTCTGGTATACATACATTACATACGTAGGTTCTTCTGTCATCAATAGTACGTACGTTTTGACACTCAACATTAACTTCTTCATATAATTAAACAGCAGTATTAACAGTTCAGTCCGCAATAATGCTTACTAGCATTAGAAAAGCAACAAAGTAAGAAAATTGATAAAAATCACTCACCATATACTTGTGTCACGAAATTTTACCAAGGCTAAAAGTGTGTTTGTTGTTCCGGTAATTTTCAAGAACGTCTGCAAGCGACATACATCGAACGGGCGACTGTCGCAGGGCAACATATCGATTTTGTTCACAGCGATGACATACAATCTGCGGGAAGGAATCTCGCTTCGAGCGAAATCGTTGAAACATAATAAGTGATAAAGAATATTTATTTTCAGTAGTCTCGCACAGACGGCCGAAGCAGCTACAGTTTCCAGTGGTGTTAGTCTCACGCGTCGTGATTTGATTCCTAGATTGAGTGTTGCCAGTACCAACTGCTGTCGAAGCACAGCACTAAAAATTGTGTGGATTGTTATGGGGAAACTACGTCAAACTTGGTTAAAAAAGTAGCGATTGTGTTCCCATTACAATTGTGTTGTAGCAAATTTCGGAAAAGAACAAGTATAAGATCAAACACTTGGTTTGATAATGCTAAACTGACAATACAGCTGAGCATCACCGTGGTTTCGTGCTGGATTAAAGACTATATACTGGAAAACACAGCGTCGGAAACTGGACTGTCCAGCAATATCTGTCGAGATGTGTGTTAAGTAATTGTGACTAATGACAGTGGTCCAACTGGTGGCGTCAACAAGATTCTGGAAATCGATGAGCTGCACATTTTTTTTTTTTTTTTTTTTTTTTTTTTTTTTTTTTTTTTTTTTTTTTGTCATCAGTCTACTGACTGGTTTGATGCGGCCCGCCACGAATTCCTGTCCTGTGCTAACCTCTTCATCTCAGAGTAGCACTTGCAACCTACGTCCTCAATTATTTGCTTGACGTATTCCAATCTCTGTCTTCCACTACAGTTCTTGCCCTCTACAGCTCCCTCTAATACCATGGAAGTCATTCCCTCATGTCTTAGCAGATGTCCTATCATCCTGTCCCTTCTCCTTATCAGTGTTTTCCACATATTCCTTTCCTCTCCGATTCTGCGTAGAACCTTACCTTACCTTATCAGTCCACCTAATTTTCAACATTCGTCTACAGCACCACATCTCAAATGCTTCGATTCTCTTCTGTTCCGGTTTTCCCACAGTCCATGTTTCACTACCATACAATGCTGTACTCCAGACGTACATCCTCAGAAATTTCCTCCTCAAATTAAGGCCGGTATTTGATATTAGTAGACTTCTCTTGGCCAGAAATGCCTTTTTTGCCATAGCGAGTCTGCTTTTGATGTCCTCCTTGCTCCGTCCGCCATTGGTTATTTTACTGCCTAGGTAGCAGAATTCCTTAACTTCATTGACTTCGTGACCATCAATCCTGATGTTAAGTTTCTCGCTGTTCTCATTTCTACTACTTCTCATTACCTTCGTCTTTCTCCGATTTACTCTCAAACCATACCGTGTACTCATTAGACTGTTCATTCCGTTCAGCAGATCATTTAATTCTTCTTCACTTTCACTCAGGATAGCAATGTCATCAGCGAATCGTATCATTGATATCCTTTCACCTTGTATTTTAATTCCACTCCTGAACCTTTCTTTCATTTCCATCATTGCTTCCTCGATGTACAGATTGAAGATTAGGGGCGAAAGGCTACAGCCTTGTCTTACACCCTTCTTAATACGAGCACTTCGTTCTTGATCGTCCACTCTTATTATTCCCTCTTGGTTGTTGTACATATTGTGTATGACCCGTCTCTCCCTATAGCTTACCCCTACTTTTTTCAGAATCTCGAACAGCTTGCACCATTTTATATTGTCGAACGCTTTTTCCAGGTCGACAAATCCTATGAAAGTGTCTTGATTTTTCTTCAGCCTTGCTTCCATTATTAGCCGTAACGTCAGAATTGCCTCTCTCGTCCCTTTACTTTTCCTAAAGCCAAACTGATCGTCACCTAGCGCATTCTCAATTTTCTTTTCCATTCTTCTGTATATTATTCTTGTAAGCAGCTTCGATGCATGAGCTGTTAAGCTGATTGTGCGATATTTCTCGCACTTGTCAGCTCTTGCGTCTTCGGAATTGTGTGGATGATGCTTTTCCGAAAGTCAGATGGTATATCGCCAGACTCATATATTCTACACACCAACGTGAATAGTCGTTTTGTTGCCACTTCCCTCAATGATTTTAGAAATTCTGATGGAATGTTATCTATCCCTTCTGCCTTATTTGACCGTAAGTCCTCCAAAGCTCTTTTAAATTCCGATTCTAATACTGTATCCCCTGTCTCTTCTAAATCGATTCCTGTTTCTTCTTCTATCACATCAGACAAATCTTCACCCTCATAGAGGCTTTCAATGTATTCTTTCCACCTGTCTGCTCTCTCCTCTGCATTTAACAGTGGAATTCCCGTTGCACTCTTAATGTTACCACCGTTGCTTTTAATGTCACCAAAGGTTGTTTTGACTTTCCTGTATGCTGAGTCTGTACTTCTGACAATCATATCTCTTTCGATGTCTTCACATTTTTCCTCCAGCCATTTCGTCTTAGCTTCCCTGCACTTCCTATTTATTTCATTCCTCAGCGACTTGTATTTCTGTATTCCTGATTTTCCCGGAACATGTTTGTACTTCCTCCTTTCATCAATCAACTGAAGTATTTCTTCTGTTACCCATGGTTTCTTCGCAGCTACCTTCTTTGTACCTATGTTTTCCTTCCCAACTTCTGTGATGGCCCTTTTTTAGAGATGTCCATTCCTCTTCAACTGTACTGCCTACTGCGCTATTCCTTATTGCTGTATCTATAGCGTTAGAGAACTTCAAACGTATCTCATCATTCCTTAGTACTTCCGTATCCCACTTTTTTGCGTATTGATTCTTCCTGACTAATGTCTTGAACTTCAGCCTACTCTTCATCACAACTATACTGTGATCTGAGTCTATATCTGCTCCTGGGTACGCCTTACAATCCAATATCTGATTTCGGAATCTCTGTCTGATCATGATGTAATCTAGTTGAAATCTTCTCGTATCTCCCGGCCTTTTCCAAGTATACCTCCTCCTCTTGTGATTCTTGAATAGGGTATTCGCTATTGCTAGCTGAAACTTGTTACAGAACTCAATTAGTCTTTCTCCTCTTTCATTCCTTGTCCCAAGCCCATATTCTCCTGTAACCTTTTCTTCTACTCCTTTCCCTATAACGGCATTCCAGTCGCCCATGACTATTAGATTTTCGTCCCCCTTTGCATACAGCATTACTCTTTCAATATCCTCATACACTTTCTCTATCTGTTCATCTTCAGCTTGCGACGTCGGCATGTATACCTGAACTATCGTTGTCGGTGTTGGTCTGCTGTCGTTTCTGATTAGAACAACCCGGTCACTGAACTGTTCACAGTAACACACCCTCTGCCCTACCTTCCTATTCATAACGAATCCTACACCTGTTATACCATTTTCTGCTGCTGTTGATATTACCCGATACTCATCTGACCAGAAATCCTTATCTTCCTTCCACTTCACTTCACTGACCCCTACTATATCTAGATTGAGCCTTTGCATTTCCCTTTTCAGATTTTCTAGTTTCCCTACCACGTTCAAGCTTCTGACATTCCACATAACAACTCGAAAATACGGGAAAAGACGAAACTGAACAGATTTGGATATTCGGAGTCTCTTTCGACTCAAAAAAATGCTACATTGTGAAAGCATATTCCAGGACTAAACAAAGTTTACTGCCTCTTATTAAGAACTTCACATTGCCTGGCATCAGAGTCATTACAGATGGATGGAAACTGTACAACACTTTAAAGGAAGAGCGATTTTGCCAGGAGTTTGTAAACCATTCTGTTGAATTCGTGTCTTCTTACGATCCATCTGTGTACACACAGAACATCGAGCGATTATGAAAATCCCTGAAATCATCCGTCAAAAGAGAAGGACGGCCGAGAGACCGAGATGACCTGTATATTTCTCAGTGCATCTACATCCACAATTTGCGCTTACGTGGTATGAGACTTCCCTATGAGACTTTGTCATTTTAAGAGATATTGCTAGTGTGTACGCCGGCTACGAAAAAAAGGAGTTATACCGGCAGCATAAACATCATGTGGGATTGTCCAGGACGAAGGTATCAATGACGAGTAAGTTAAGTGAAATTACATTTAATGTTGTCATTGGACAATTTTCATGTATTGTTTTTGTCGCTGCCAACGCTATAACTGAAATCCACTTCGTTCGTCTTTTGTCGTATTTGTTCCGATCGCTGTAAACTGAATCGATCTCTTGCTCTAGAACAGCCGTGCGTTCGATATATATCGCTTGCTAGTGATCTTGGAAATTAGAGCTGTTCCTTACTGTCGGCACACATGTCACTATTATGTCTCTCTATAACTAAATTGTAATAACACTCGAAATTTTCCACCAATGATTATGTGTGAAAAACCCACATAATGTTTTGCTGTATGACTTATTCTTCGCTTTGCTTTTGTTTATTCAGTTGACTGAAAATCGGTAGAACGAATTCTAAGAACTCTAAATACAGCTTGTTTCAGTAGCCCGACTGCAGAAAATATTCTTTCTGCAGAAGTGCTAGAATGGGAAAGACTTAGCAAGCACCAAACAAATTTGGCGAATGCAGAAAATGCAAGCCTTGCGTCCGCATATACTTTAGTCTTCACAGATTTCCAGAATTCCTGTACACAGTACCAGGTTTGCACGCAACTTCGGTGTTACGGAGCATTCGCCATTCAGTATCTAATTGCTGAAGTTCGTTATTAGCCACAACACTTGGAATATGTGCCCCAACTGGGGCCAGTGATTGGAAGCTACGAATTTTTGTAAGATTCAGTACTTTCAGTGACTTAATTGTAGGATGCACAAAAAAGAAGGGTTGCTGGACTGCCTCAGTATAAGGATTTAAGCAATGTAGCCTGATCGCCTTAATGTTCTGATGAAAAATTTCATTTTTTTCCAAAGATATCGGCACCTTTTTCACCGAAATACATCTTTTAATGGGGAAGGAGGATATGTTTATCTCTTTAGTGAATATTCTCCAAATTTGATGATTGCAGGTGTTCAACTTTGACATAGCAGTCAAGTAAAATGAACAGTGAGGACGAAATACTGTCTCTTAATGTACGCTTTTGTTCGTTGCATCTGTTCGGTGCAGACGTCGTAAGACATCCCTTTATGTTCGTTGTTGATCGATTGACTCAGTTCGTTTTATTACAGAGGGCACGTAACCCTTTGGCCGAACACGTTGAGCTACCGTGCCGGCATCCACTCAGCTACCGGGGACGGACTCATGTTGTGAAATAAGTTCCAGAACCTTTGAGTCGAATATACGATTAGCGAATCCACAGCCACATCAATTATTTCAAAAAATATTTATCTGTACATTTCCTCCGGCGTTTGATACGTACAAGGATCACTAGCTTCGTCGTAGGGTTTTGCCATTTTCCTTTTTCTAGGCAAAACTGGTTCGACAATCAGCTTTCCTAATGGTTTCATTTCACAACTCAATAAATGTATCCATTTGTGAAGTTAAACTTGCAGACAAAGTTTCCACCAATGTTTTGATTTCTGAAAAAGAAGAACGAAGCTACTCAATCGTGCCGAAAACTGAAGTTAACATTTTCTGGGAAATCAGAAAAATCTGAATTGATGCAGGTTTGAAAAATATCCACTAGTCTTCCCACCGATTTCACTTTTTCTGCTGACAGCTCTTCCAATAATTTCAAGAGAACGTCATAATTAATTTTGTACCCTGACACACTACTTTGTAGGACAGAATGGTGGCAAATTCATTTTGTGAACGTTTTATTACTTCATCATCCTCGTTGTCTCCTTTTAGCGATTGAAACACCGATAACCTCTTAGGCGAATGTCTTACAAATGATATTACTTCACGAAGAAACACCAGAAAGTCTCATACTTAACTAATACCTTGCATCGCATCTTCTGCTACCAAATTCAGATTGTGCGCCGAACAGTGAACAAATATAGCCCCCGGCTCCAACTGGGTAATCCTGCTTTGTAATGTTAGATGTCCACTGACGAAATCGTGGGACACCTATCTGCATGAAGTTCGCTGCAGCCAAGATTTCAAGTCAGGAGCATCCTTTGGTCTATGTAGCAGCAACTGATGAATATTTGATGTTTCATCAGTGTGACCACGAACTGCTATTCCTTGCTGACTTAAAAGCTGGAGGACGTTGTTACGTTTAAAATCACTTTGCATGCATTTTTCATATCTTCTAATTTATGTGTTGAGATAAGGGATGACACATTGGTACCCTGTTTCGTAGCTGTCGAGCAGTCACGGACGAATGGTGGAGTGTCAATTTATCATGAACTCTGAAACGTTCAATTGTCTTTTGCCGCTGGGAAAACACAAATGTATCACACGAATCCCTGTCTGCAGAAGTAGCAGTTGCCGACCGAAGCATTATACTGGAATCAAAAGCATTTTTACACACTGCAGAACACTTTGTTCAATTCTTTATCGTAATAATACAAGGAAATGTGTTTTCCATCTTTCATGGTATGACCTGCCTGACTGTTTCTTGACACTTCTTGCTGACGTGCTACAGGAACTGGCAGAAGACACATTCTCATGTTCGTTATATTTTGGCTGAACACGCTTTTCACGATTGTCAAGAGTGATGATGACGACAAACATATGACAGATTTATCCACGGCGACTAGGAAACTGTTCGAATTTGAAAGTATGTATAGAAGCAATACCCAATATTGTGTTTCAGCTTTCCACGTACGTCCAGTGATCGCGCAACGTTTGAGAACTGCAAAAATTTTTGCCTATCTAAGAGCTTTTGCTCCACAAATCCCTTCAATATACCCTCTTCTTTTTTCTAGCTATTAATACGGTAACACCCCTTCAGTCTACAATAATAGCTCCCGCCTCCTTCAAAAATCCATTGTCTGAAAAAACAGAACAATAGCAATCCAGATTACGTGAAAACAATTTCACTTAAATCTTAAACCAACCGCCGTTATGTTTAAAAAAATAAGTATTGAGGTAGTCTGTAACAATCGGCTTCTTTGTATCTCCGATTAATCTTTATTATTGCTCAATATTGAAAATATTTTAAAACAATTGTTGACGAATGGAGTGTGCGTATTGCAGCGTGTCATTTGTAAGAAAACATGAAAGAAAGCCGAAAGGACGGGATTCCGTTCACAGTATAGTGCCACTGTTATTCTGGAGAGTGCCTTTGTTAGTCAGAAACAAGCAACGGATGGGGGTGTTCTGTATGGTTGCCTTTGCACAAAGACATCTGAAACAAACAAATATGTTTTAGAGGTCAGAAATTTTAACTTAAATCTCAGTGTTTTAGTATTTCATTACATTTGATAGAGGCAAGTGAGAAATATTTATTTTATTTTGTTTTTGTCACATTAAAAATTCTGCGGGTGCGGCGCACCCACAAGTTTATGTATGTGGGTGCTCGAGCCCTGGTGCACCCAGGCAGTTGGCGCGCATGGTGTCAGATGTAAGTAACCGATCTTCTGAAGCAGCAGGCGTGCAGGAAAGAACAAGAGCATCATGTTGCTGTGACACTCGAGGAACTACCGCCTGAGGGGTATCAATTCGCGCGGCTTGACCCTCACAAAATCTTGAAACTCCTGTAATGCAGCTATGCTCTTAACGCTAGTATGAAACTAATTGAATAGGTCTCGCACTAGATCTTCAGAGGCCCTTCGCAGTTTTGCACTAGCGCAGACTGAGAGAATGATATATTTATTTCATTATGATCAAATGAGGGGTACCTCTTTTCAAAAGGGTAGACAAGGAGCTGCGTTTGCCCGTCATGACACTAGCTCCGTCGACAGCGAAACCTGTGATGTTTCCCTTATTTGATACGTTGCTCAAGCTGAGGTATTTAAGCAGTCTGTTGCAAAGATTAACAAACAGTATTGCCCTCAGTTACTGAAATGAGCTCTAAAAATGCATTACGTATCCCTCCATGTCGTAGGTCGACTAGCGACAAAGCACAAATGTCTAGTACTACTGAAATCACTTGATTCATCAGCAGTTGCTGAAAACTTATTGCTGTGAAGCGTGTCTTTACTTTCAGCTCCTGCAACACGTTTCACAACAGTAGTGGTTATCGCTCTATTAGTGTAGCTGTTTCGACGATTATTGAATTGGAACATTCATTAATGCAAGCAAATGTGCCACAACGTTGAAAGAAATGCGCAGAGCCTTACTTTCGCCTCCTTAACTTAGTTACTCACATCGTGAAACGAAAATGAAGTTACAGTTTTCTGCCTTACTAATCTTACAACACATTGCACATGCTTCTGTGTTTCTACGCGTCTGTCAAGAATAGTTTTTCCCCCCAAGAAGAAATATTTATTCCACTTTCACAGCTCTTACTGTACACACAATTAACGCCCTTTATTCTATGTCGTAACCAACACTTAAATTTAGCTACACTTTAGTAGTTTTGAGTGTAATTTTCCTTTATTTTAGCAGAGGTTTCACTCATTTCTTTGTTTTATTTTCACAAAAACACTCTGTTTCAAACTTTTGCGCACCAACTAAAGCGCTAGAAACAGACAACGGCACAATGAAAAGTGGATTGGGGCATCTTCACTTCAACAGTGAAACGGCGTAAGCTAGTAATTGTTAGCAGTAGGCACCGCGCTAACCGATTACATTGTCAACGTTTTCAAGCCACTTACTCCTGTTGTTGTTGTTGTGGTCTTCAGTCCTGAGACTGGTTTGATGCAGCTCTCCATGCTACTCTATCCTGTGCAAGCTTCTTCATCTCCCAGTACCTACTGCAACCGACATCCTTCTGAATCTGCTTAGTGTATTGATCTCTTGGTCTCCCTCTACGATTTTTACCCTCCACGCTGCCCTCCAATACTAAAATGGTGATCCCTTGATGCCTCAGAACATGTCCTACCAACCGATCCCTTCTTCTGGTCAAGTTGTGCCACAAACTTCCCTTCTCCCCAATCCTATTCAATACTTCCTCATCAGTTATGTGATCTACCCATCTAATCTTCAGCATTCTTCTGTAGCACCACATTTCGAAAGCTTCTATTCTCTTCTTGTCCAAACTATTTATCGTCTATGTTTCACTTCCATACATGGCTATACTCCATACAAATACTTTCAGAAATGACTTCCTAACTCTTAAATCTATACTCGATGTTAACAAATTTCTCTTCTTCAGAAACGCTTTCCTTGCCATTGCCAGTCTACATTTTATATCCTCTCTACTTCGACCATCATCAGTTATTTTGCTCCCCAAATAGCAAAACTCCTTTACTACTTTAAGTGTCTCATTTCCTAATCTAGTTCCCTCAGCATCACCCGACTTAATTCGACTACATTCCATTATCCTTGTTTTGCTTTTGTTGATGTTCATCTTGTATCCTTCTTTCAAGACACTGTCCATTCCGTTCAACTGCTCTTCCAAGTCCTTTGCTGTCTCTGACAGAATTACAATGTCATCGGTGAACCTCAACGTTTTTATTTCTTCTCCATGGATTTTAATACCTACTCCGAATTTTTCTTTTGTTTCCTTTACTGCTTGCTCAATATACAGATTGAATAACATCGGGGAGAGGCTACAACCCTGTCTCCCTCCTTTCCCAACCACTGCTTCCCTTTCATGTCCCTCGACTCTCATAACTGCCATCTGGTTTCTGTACAAATTGTACATAAACTTTCGCTCCCTGTATTTTACCCCTGCCACCTTTAGAATTTGAAAGAGAGTATTCCAGTCAACATTGTCAAAAGCTTTCTCTAAGTCTACTAATGCTAGAAACGTAGGTTTGCCATTCGTTAATCTTTCTTCTAAGATAAGTCGTAAGGTCAGTGTTGCCTCACGTGTTCCAGTATTTCTATGGAATCCAAACTGATCTTCCCCGAGGTCGACTTCTACTAGTTTTTCCATTCGTCTGTAAAGAATTCGTGTTAGTATTTTGCAGCTGTGGCTTATTAAACTGATTGTTCGGTAATTTTCACATCTGTCAACACCTGCTTTCTTTGGGATTGGGATTATTATATTCTTCTTGAAGCCTCAGGGGATTTCGCCTGTTTCATACATCTTGCTCACCAGATGGTAGAGTTTTGTCAGGACTGGCTCTCCCAAGGCCGTCAGTAGTTCCAATGGAATGTTGTCTACTCCGGGGGCCTTGTTTCGACTCAGGTCATTCAGTGCTCTGTCAAAATCTTCACGCAATATCGTATCTCCCATTTCATCTTCATCTACATCCTCTTCCATTTCCATAATATTGTCCTCAAGTACATCGCCCTTGTATAGACCCTCTATATACTCCTTCCACCTTTCTAGTTTCCCTTCTTCACTTAGAAGTGGGTTTCCATCTGAGCTCTTGATATTCATACAAGTGGTTCTCTTATCTCCAAAGGTCTCTTTAATTTTCCTGTAGGCAGTATCTATTTTACCCCTCGAGAGATAAGCCTCTACATCCTTACATTTTTCCTCTAGCCATCCCTGCTTAGCCATTTTGCACTTCCTGTCGATCTCATTTACGAGACATTTGTATTCCTTTTTGCCTGCTTTGTTTACTGCATTTTTATATTTTCTCCCTTCATCAATTAAGTTCAATATTTCTTCTGTTACCCAAGGATTTGTACTAGCCCTCGTCTTTTTACCTACTTGATCCTCTGCTGCCTTCACTACCTCATCCCTCAAAGCTACCCATTCTTCTTCTACTGTATTTCTTTCCCCCATTCCTGTCAATTGTTCCCTTATGCTCTCTCTGAAACTCTGTACAACCTCTGGTTCTTTCAGTTTATCCAGGTCCCATCTCCTTAAATTTCCACCTTTTTGCAGTTTCTTCAGTTTTAATTTACAGGTCATAACCAATAGATTGTGGTCAGACTCCACATCTGCCCCTGGAAATGTCTTACAATTTAAAACCTGGTTCCTAAATCTCCGTCTTACCATTATATAATCTATCTGATACCTTTTAGTATCTCCAGGGTTCTTCCATGTATACAACCTTCTTTCATGATTCTTAAACCAAGTGTTAGCTATGATTAAGTTGTGCTTCGTGCAAAATTCTACCAGGCGGCTTCCTCTTTCATTTCTTAGCCCCAATCCATATTCACCTACTACATTTCCTTCTCTCCCTTTTCCTACTACCGAATTCCAGTCACCCATGACTATTAAATTTTCGTCACCCTTCACTATCTGAATAATTTCTTTTATTTCATCATACATTTTTTCAATTTCTTCGTCATCTGCAGAGCTAGTTGGCATATAAACTTGTACTACTGTAGTAGGTGTGGGCTTCATATCTATCTTGGCCACAATAATGCGTTCACTATGCTGTTTGTAGTAGCTTACCCGCATTCCGATTTTCCTATTCATTATTAAACCTACTCCTGCATTAGCCCTATTTGATTTTGTGTTTATAACCCTGTAGTCACCTGACCAGAAGTCTTGTTCCTCCTGCCACCGAACTTCACTAATTCCCACTATATCTAACTTTAATCTATCCAGTTCCCTTTTTAAATTTTCTAACCTACCTGCCCGATTAAGTGATCTGACATTCCACGCTCCGATCCATAGAACGCCAGTTTTCTTTCTCCTGATAACGACGTCCTCTTGAGTAGTCCCCGCCTGGAGATCCGAATGGGGGACTATTTTACCTCCGGAATATTTTACCCAAGAGGACGCCATCATCATTTAATCATACAGTAAAGCTGCATGCCCTCGGGAAAAATTACGGCCGTAGTTTCCCCTTGCTTTCAGCCGTTCGCAGTACCAGCACAGCAAGGCCGTTTTGGTTATTGTTACAAGGCCAGATCAGTGAATCATCCAGACTGTTGCCCTTGCAACTACTGAAAAGGCTGCTGCCCCTCTTCAGGAACCACACGTTTGTCTGGCCTCTCAACAGATACCCCTCCGTTGTGGTTACACCTACGGTACGGCTATCTGTATCGCTGAGGTACGCAAGCCTCCCCACCAACGCCAAGTTCCATGGTTCATGGTTATACTATTCCTATAACTGTCCTCCCCGATAGCTGAGTGGTTAGCCGGCACGGCAGCTCAGCGTGTTCAGTCAGAGGGTTAGCTGCCCTCTGTAATAAAAAAAAACTGAGTGAATGAATCGACGACGAACTGAAACGGGTGTCTTGCGACGTCCGCCCCGAACAGATAGAACGAACGGAAACGAACAAAATGAGATTTTAAAAAAAAAGGAAATGAAAAAAAAAAAAATGGTCAGCGTGATGGATTGTCGTCCTACAGGCCCGGGTTCGATTCCCGACTGGGTCGGAAATTTTCTCCGCTCAGGGGCCAGGTGTTCTGTTGTCTTCATCATCATTTCATCCTCATCCGGCATGCAGGTCGCCCAATGTGGTGTCGATGGTAATAAGACCTGCACCGAGGCGGCCGGACCCGCCTCACAGGGGTGTCCTGGCCAATGACGCATATTACCATTGCCATTACTCTATAATGCTTTGACACTATAGCTTTGCAAGCATGACGGTCGTTGCCACCCACGTTTTTCGCATAACTGAAACCATGTGAACAGCTTTACTTTCTTTGAACGAATAATGAAGAGGCTAACGGAGACCTATTTTGACAACGTTATAGGAAAATAAATGACATATTTTATTTGCCTGTTATGAATCGTTCATTATACTATCAATAATAGTTTTTTCTCCTGAAGAACCATTTATTTCCCTTTTACACGTCTTACAGTACTCTTGTAGTTTGTTACAGTCTGACAGTAGAAGACACACAAGCACCCCTAGGGGCTAGACATATAAATGCCAGAAGATACGTATAATTTTGTTATTAATTCTTGTTCTACTTAATTCACGAATAGGTTTTATATTTTTACATCCCAAACGTTAGTAAAATATCACAAGACTTGAATAATAGTAATGCAAGCGTAAACAGAGCCAAAATTAAGGAATGAAATGTAAGCTACAACTCTTGTGATTGCTTATAATTGTAATTTATTCCACTGAAAACATAAGAATATAAACACTGTTGTATTTCATCAGTAAGAAGAATATACTGCTGTTGTTGGCTGTCCTAATGATTGGCACTTTATTTGACAGGCAGCAGTTTTGAACGAAGTCTAAAAAAATTTGCGCATTGTTGCACGTGACTCGATTTTCCAATTCACAAATATTTGTTTGATGTCTTCCGTCCAGAGCACATATTAAAAGTACAAGTGAGCTACATTTTAACTGCTGTGTGTTAATGCTAGTTAGCAATGAATTTTTTTTTGAAACCATAGTAACATTTTTGTAGATGATGTACACTGCTGACCATCCAAAATGCAACACCATGAAGGACCGGAGATATCACAGCCAAACTGATTTGGGAGATAACACGTTGTACGAAGATCACATGATTGAAAATACAGCCTGTGACGACTGCGGTTCTACCCTGTCGTAAGTATCGCCAAAATACCCGAAAAATACCGTGTTAACTAATGCAGTCCAAATCAAGCCGTATCTAAATAGACGTTTCTCCAAATTTTACTTCCCAACACAATATCTGACCGTGCATTTATCCCAGTTTAGCATAGAATAACCATATTAAATAAGATTTAAGGACACTGACAAAAAAAATTGTTTCTAACATCAATAAACAAAAGAATACCAAAGTTGAGCGATGAACCCACAATTTGACACGACTCTCATTCAAAGTAATCACAACCCGTGTGGTTTGACAGCTACCCACCTTTGAATTACCCACTATAGAATGTTAGCACCAATAGCAAGCGAGCTTCACTGTCGTTGGTCGACGTTTAAGAAATTAATGGTGGGCGCCCTTGTCCAAGTAGCAAAGCATTACAATACTTCTGGTAAATGCTACGGCACACGAATTTAGACACATACCCTCCAAAAGTTATAAAAAAATACACATGCAGCGGCAGCGGATTTAAAATGTAAAAAAATAAAATAAAAATGGAAATAATTAAAAGGGAAATGGCTACTGCTAATGAAAGTGAACAATGTCTACATAGAACACACCACTTCGTGGGGAACACTTTTATTCTAAAGAAGACAAATGTTACGTGTATGTCAGCCAAAAGGAAATTAAAATTGTTTGCAATAATTTTGAGTCTTTGAGAGGAGAGCGCTGCTTTTAAATCTTATCTTGTGTGTTGTGAGGATGGTCGCGATATCGACGGCAGCTGGCTGGTCCTGGTGAAACGCTGAGATCTGCTCCCACGGTCGTGTGATTGCAGCTGATGATTTTTCCTCGTAATCGGGCGGGCGGTGGTATTCATTAAGCTGCAAATCTGATTACAGTGGCGTTTTGCAGGCCACAGGTTGGTCGATGTAATTGTTGTTACAGATGTCCGTATGTGCACAGTATTAATGTTTCTGGCACACACAATTTAAGTTTACTTAGGCCACCCACAGTTTATAAAACTTGCCGACGGCGAATTCTATAGAAAGTCAATTCGTATTATGACTGCCATGATCGCGAAAAACCGTCCTGGGCGGGAAAGTACTCACACACAATAGACAGTTCGCATAAGTTCATAACGACTGTTACTGATTATAGGCGTCCGACAGTTCATCGAAACGCGAATAAATATGTAAGTTCACAGTACTTGAGTGTACGAAAACACGGTCAAATACAAGTGCAGTTCAATTCACAATCACAGAGCTACAATACCGCCCATTCTCGGTTGCATTGTCATAGTTACTTCGTCTCACGGCACAGTCTCAGTATTTATTTCGCCCAGTTTCTACACTCACTATTATCATATCACGCACTGGTATAAAACAGTCATTCAAAACGTACATCGCTTGCCACTAAACTCAATATTCACCAGTTCGTAAAAGTCACAACTCCCACAGTAAAACATGTGTCCGCCTCTCTAGCCACTCAACAACACAAAAACCCTTTGTTGGATCGACTATCGATATTGCTCTCTCTCTTTCTGAATACTCTCGCCCACAGTTTATACAACATCAAAGTAAATTACATATATCTTCACACAACTGCGGCCGGCCGGAGTGACCGAGCGGTTCTAGGCGCTACAGTCTGGAACCGCGCGACAGCTACGGTCGCAGGTTCGAATCCTGCCTCGGGCATGGATGTGTGTGGTGTCTTTAGGTTAGTTAGGTTTAAATAGTTCTAAGTTCTAGGGGACTGATGGCCTCAGAAGTTAAGTCCCATAGTGCTCAGAGCCATTTGAACCACTAAGGACTGCTATACCCCCAACACCACATCCAGAGCCTCTTTGATCCATCGCCAAGGCGAGTAGCAGCGGATATAGCCAGCAATAACGCCAACACTTAATACTGACTTCATCATCTTCCTCACTTCACATGGGGCTTGTGAAGACATCGTTATTTTGCGATATTAACTGAGGGAGGTCTGAATAGTTTTAATATAATATTAAAACATGTGAAAACAGTTATAATTAGAAAAATATGTGTCTTTGTCATTATTTCGCCGAGACATGTTGTGCAGTTGCAGAACCTGAAGTTTCCAGTTAGTGCCGACACTTCATGGTGCTCGGCAGCAGAACGAACAAGTGAGCTGCTCCCAGCACAATGTTTGCCGTACATGGCACCACAAGCCAGAGAGAGTACAGCTGCATATGCTTCCGAGAAATAAATAAAACCTGGAGGTATAGTATATATGATACCTCGGGAGTGAAGAAGTTAATACAGAGAGTCCCCTTTTAATCGTCCCATATTTCAAAGGCCCAGCGAAAAAAACTGCAGTACATATTCAGATGTGCCAACTATTGTCATCAGAGTGCAGCATAATCGCACGAAGTGAAAATGGCGACTCACAGCAATGCGCCCAGGCAGTAGTCTGGTTTACAGAAACAAAGTCGCCGATTACTGTGCAAAGAAATTATCACAGGTTGTATGAATGTGATTCACCAAACGGGAAAACAATTAAGGAATGGTATCGTAAGTTTCTGGCAACTGGAAGTTTTCTGAAACATTCTGGCAGCGTATATTAAAGTGTTTCGGAAGAAACAGTGGAGGATATCAGACAAGCGTTTCTCAGAAGCTCACGTGAGTCAGTTCGGCAGGCATTCTGGCAACTTAATGTACCCCGACAACATTGCACCATGTAGTACGCCAGCAACTTCGTTTGTGTGGTTATAAAGTGCGAATTCTGGAACACTTGATTCTGAGCGACAAATCATGCCCACAACAATTTGCTACGGATATGCTGCAGTGCGTTGGCATGAAAAGATGTTTATTATCAGATGAGTCAACCTCTCATGTAATCAGGAACGGGTAATCGGTATAATGTTCGGATTTGAGGCTTGGAACATCTGCACGTTATGATTGAACATATTCGTGATGGTCGTAACCTGAACGTCTCTTCTGCGATAATGCACAACAGAATAACTTGGACCGTTCTTCTTTGCAGAAAACACAGTGAATTTGTCATTGTATCTGGATATGTTGGAATTGTTTGTGCACCCTCAGATAAAAGACTTGCAATGCAACACCATCATTCTCCACATTGGTCAAGAGCTATTCACACGTTCTTGGGTACGGAATTTCCCAATCGCTTGATCACACGCAGAGGATACATTTCTTGGCCACCATGTTCCCCGATATTACTCCACTGGATTTCTTTCTGTGGGGATTCACGAAGGACCGCATGTGTGCGTCCAAAGTAGTCGATGTTCTTATGTTAAGAAGTCGTATCATTGATAGGATTGCAAGAGTTATAGAGGACATGTTACGAAGAAACTGAATACAGACTCGATATTCTCCGTGCTTCAAATGGTCCACATTTAGAGGTGTACTACTGATTATTAAATAAATTCTTTGAGATGCTCTAGCATATGGTGCAATGTCATTATCATATCTACTATACCTCTTTCCCTAGGGCTTTGAAATGAGGAATGTTTAACGACTTATTCTTCAAAAGATGATGGTGTTGACAAATTCTGAAGTTCGTGGCTCTGATGTGGCAACACTTTCGGAATCGGTTTGTTTTGAGTGGGGAAACAGTTTTACTGTTATTGTCTTTTCATTATCACCCCTCTGTGGCAATTTTCTCTTCATTTTCAGTTATGGTGACTTATCCAATACGTTAAATACCAGTCAGTCCTGTGACGTGCTGTTTCATTCCTCTTGTTGCCCTTAGGAAATCTATAGAATGGTGAAGTTGGCATCTTATTTTTGTTGTTGCTACAATTTGGTACGCTACATTCTCTCGCTTTTTTTTTAACCATGTTACCTATCAGTATCAAAGATACGTTAAATACTATTTCCTGCTTTACACGTTTATAAACTGGTTTGTTTCGAGCAATACTGAACGAAGCTTAACATTATTGCGTAGATATTCGACTTCTCTCTGCAATTAATGATGTTTTCTGCAGTTTACTATATGGTTTTTTTTTCTTTATTGTCATTTTGAAACCTGTATACAGGCAGGCCTGCAGCAGCATACTACGCCGCTCTTTGGCCGCAGAGAAACACAAACATACAATGAAGACAATTAGAGAAAAAAGATGGTGGACATATAAACGGAGACAAACACTTTTTAAAATACAAGGTGCCGTTCACGGGCGCAGAGTCCAAGATAAAATTGTTCAGACACTTGGACACAGACAGAAACGAAAATTGTCACACGTAAATGTAGGTGCACAAAACGAATAACACTGAACCACTTAAGCACAAAACGACGGCACACACAGAACATGAGGCGTTGATCCCCGGCGCGCGAATGTTCACTAACCGTGTACGAGTCCGGGGACCTGCCAAGAGAGGAGGAGTGGTGGTGTGAGGGAGACGGGAGAGCAAATGCCAAGGGCAGGGGAGACAGGGGGAAGGGAGGAAGGGGGAGGGGAAGCCCGGGGGAAGAGGGCTGGAGGGAGGGGACAGGGGAAAAGGAAAAGGAAGGGAGGGAGGGTGCCTAAAGGAAAGGACACAGGAAGTGGGGGGCAGGATCAAAGTTGAAAGGAGGGGTAGATGGAGGGGAGGAGGACATCATCAGGGAGGGGGAGCTGGCGGTAGCCACCTTGGGAGAGGGTTAGGAGGGTGGAGAGATGGAGACCGGGTGGGACGTGGGAATACAGGCGCGGCAGCGGGCGGGGGTGAGAGAGGATGGGTGAGACAAGCGGATGAGGAGGATCGAGTTTGCGGGAGGTGTACAGGATCCGTATCCTTTCAAGGAAAAGGAGGAGGTGGGGGAAGGGGATGAGATCGTACAGGATCCGCGTGGGGGAGGGGAGACGGATGCGATAGGCGAGGCGGAGAGCATGGCATTCAAGAATTTGGAGGGATTTATAAAAGGTAGGGGGGGGCGGAGATCCAGGCCGGATGAGTGTAACAAAAAATAGGGCAGATAAGGGATTTATAGCTGTGGAGGATGGTGGAGGGGTCCAGACCCCACGTACGGCTGGAAAGGAGCTTGAGGAGACGGAGTCGGGAGCGTGCCTTGGCTTGGATTGTCCGGAGATGGGGAGTCCAGGAGAGGCGACGGTCGAGGGTGACGCCAAGGTACTTAAGGGTGGGAGTGAGGGCGATAGGACGGCCATAGATGGTGAGATAGAAATCAAGGAGGCGGGAGGAAAGAGTGGTTTTGCCTACAATGATCGCCTGGGTTTTGGAGGGATTGACCAAGCGGTGAACCAGTCACGATGGGATTGGAGAAGGTGTTGGGAGCGCTGCAGGGTGGGGGCAAAGGCAAGGAAGGCGGTGTCATCAGCAAACTGGAGAAGGTGGATGGGGGGTGATGGCGGTGGCATGTCCGCCGTGTACAAAAGGTACAGAAGGGGGAGAGAGGACGGAGCCCTGGGGCACACTGGCGGAGGGGAAAAAGGTGTAGGAATCTGTGTTATGGATGGTGACATAGGAAGGACGGCGGGAGAGAAAGGAGCCAATCAGACGGACGTAGTTAATGGGAAGGGCGAAGGTTTGGAGCTTGAAGAGGAGACCGGAATGCCATACAGGGTCATAAGCTCGTTTGAGGTCCAGGGAGAGGAAGATTGCAGAGCGACGGGAATTAAGCTGGTCGGAAAGGAGATGAGTGAGGTGAAGGAGAAGGTCGTCAGAAGAGGATGGCCGAAAGCCACACTGGGTAACAGGAAGGAGGCGGTGCTGGTGGAGATGCTGGTGGATGTGTCGGGTGAGGATAGATTCAAGGACCTTGCTGAAGACCGAGGTAAGGTTGATGGGACGGTAGGAGGAGACGGTGGACGGCAGTTTGCCAGGTTTAAGGAACATTTGGATACGAGAGGTTTTCTACAGGTCGGGGTAGTAACCGGTGGACAGGACTACATTGTAGAGCCTGGCCAGGGTGGAGAGGAAAGAGACAGGAGCTTCACGAAGGTGACGGTAGGTGACACGATCATGACCAGGAGCGGTGTTGCGTTTCTTGCGCAGTCTAGCAATGAGATCCTGTGTAGTGATAGGGGCATTGAGGTTCGTGTGTGCAATGTTGTCCAAGTACTGGAAACCAGGAGCGAGGGGAGGGACAGAGGTGTCAGTTCAATCACAGACATCCGGGAAGAGGGAGTAATCGAACTGGGGATCATCGGGGATGGAAAAGACATTGGAGAGGTAAGAGGCAAAGTGATTGGCCTTACTAAGGGAGTCAGGGAAGGGGTGATCATCATGGAGAAGAGGATAGTAGGGGGAGGGTTTAGTTCCGGTAAGGCGACGGAAGGCTGACCAGAACTTGGACGAGTTGATAGGTAGGGTAGCATTCAAACGGGTGCATGTCTGTCGCCAGTCCCGGCGTTTCTCAGCTGCGAGCAAATTACGAATGTGTCACTGGAGTTGCCAGTGGTGTCGTAGTGTGTCCGGGTCACACGTGTGGAGGAAGGCACAGTAGAGACGGCGGGATTCACGGAGGAGGAGGACGGCCTGTGTGGGTAAGGTAGGACAGTGGGGGTGGATGGCGACAGTAGGGACGTGGGCCTCCACGGCCTCAGACAAGGTCTGCTGGAGAAAGGAGGCGGCATGGGTTACATTGTCAGGGTGGTGCTAGGTGAAGGGGTGGCTATCGACCCAGGTGGAAAGGGTATCCCGGTAGGCATTCCAGTTGGCACAGGAATAGTCATGGATGTACTTAAGGGGAGGGTCATTACGAGGGTCAGGGCAGGGGCGACGACCATCGGAAATGGTGAGGAGGACAGGGAGATGGTCGCTACCAATAGGCTTCAGGACATCCACCGTTATGCGGCCAAGGAGGTTGGAGGACGAAAGGATAACATCGGGAGTGGAGTTGGATTCAGGACGGGTGTGCTGGGGGATGGGGATGAGGTCGCCTTGAAGGGAGGAGAGGTACCGACGCCACCGCTGTAACTGGGTGGCGGAACGACTATGGATGTTAAGGTCGGCGGCGATCACATAGGAGGAGAAGGTACGGTCAATGTGGGAGAGGAAGTCGAAGGGAATAGGGGCATTAGGGCGGACATAGATGGTGGCACAGGTAACGGTAAGGCCGGGGAAGAAGAGACTAAGGATCAGGTGTTCAGTGGGGTCGGGAAGGAGAGGTTGGAGCCGAACGGGGATCTGGCGGTGGTGACCAATGGCAACTCCGCCACGCGCAATCGGGAGGGGATTATCGGAGCGGTGGAGGAGGTAGGGTGAAGTGTGGATGGTGTGGTGGGGTTGGAGGAAGGTGTCATTGAGGAGGAAGGCATCCACGCAGTGGGTGGCAAGGGTGTGCAGGAAGGTTCTTGTTGGTGGGAAGCGAGCGGATGTTGTTGAAAAGGATATGGTGCTGTTGCGCCATGACAGGAATTTAAACGAGGGTGTCAAGACGGGAGAAGGTGAAATGGGCCTGGTTGTTGCAGTAGGTGGCGTACATTTTGAGTTGGAAAACGGAACGGGCGGCGAGGGAGATCTGTTGGAGGGTGTGTGGGCGCTGAAAAGGATGAACATTCTGAAGGACGATGGTGAGGAATCTGATGATGTCCTCAGCAGTAAGGGGTGGGCGAAGGGAATTGCCGGGAGGGGTGGGGGCGTCCAGAGGGCAGACAGGAACGGTGAGTTTAGGCGTGGTAGGAGGGGGTTGGGCCTTACATTTCTGGGAGTAGGTAGGATGAGGGAGGTTACAGGTATTACAGGAGGGGGGGGGGGACTGGAGATTGGGGCACTGCCGTAAAAAGTGGGCTTGCCTACAGTGTGGGCAGGTGGGGGCCTCGTGGCACTCAGATGTCGCGTTTGCATTATACTGCAAGCACCTTTGGCAGCGGAGGGATTGAGGAGGGGAATGGGAGGGGTCAACTTTATAACATTGGTTAAAAAGGAGGGCACCCTCCTTCAAGAGACGGTCTATGGAGTGAGTGTGCTCGGAAAAGACCCGCATAAGGCGGGTGGGGCGGCAGCGTTGTGTATGCGACGAACCGCACGCACCTCCAAATGGGGATGTGCCTGAAGCTCCGCCAACACCTCCTCCTCCGTGATCGTCGGACTAAGCCGAATGATCACGGCGGTGAGGGTTGGCGGGCGATGCGGGGATTTGGGTTGGCGGGAGAGAGGCGGGGAAGGAGCAGGGATGAGGGAGGCATTAGGGCCAAAGCGGGTGACAGGGATGCAGGAAAGGAGGTCTGTGTGGAGGGTAGGGCTGGGGGAGGAGATGAGCACCGAATCACGATGAGGAGTGAGGAGGAAGATGGGGGCACCAGGAAAATTCTGGCGAAGGAAGAGGGTGAGGTTCCAAGCTTCAAGAAGGGAGGGATCAGGACGGGAGAAGAGGTAGCGTTAGGAGTAGGGAGTAGAGGAGGAGGAGAAGGGGGCAGAGACAGGCGGGGAGACATCCATGGCATCATGGGTGGGGGAAGGGGGACGAGGCGGAGCCTTTTTGGGAATAGAGGAGGCAGGGGTGCCACTGGGGCGCTTGACGGCGACGGAGGAGGTGTGGGGGATGGGAGCAACTGGAAGGTGGCGGGGAGTGGCAGGTCCCGGTGCTGGAGGCGGCGCCGGAGACGGTGAGGGCGATGGCGAAGGCGACAGTGAAGACGATGAAGATGAAGGCGAAGGGGAGAGTGGAGCGTGGGCCGTAGCCCTCCAAACGACCACCCGAGCGGGGGCCGCAGAAACGGAAGGAGCAGAGAGAGGGAGTGGAGGGAAGGGATCAGAGGAGGCGCGGGAGGGAGGAGCCGGGGATGGGACGACAAATAGGGAGGGAGACTGGAGACTGAGGAGTGGAGGGATGGACTGAGAGGGGAGTGATGCGGCACACCACGTGATAGTGGTGGCAGCGGCGGAGGGGGAGGTGTATATGATGGCAGTGGTGGTGGCTGTAGAAGAGGTGGTGGTGGTCAACATTATGAGAAGGGGGAAAAAACACAGTACAAGACAAGAAGCAAACGAGAGATGGGCAGGGCGACGAGAGACACAGAGTAGAAAGGGACGGAGAATGACGAAGGACGAAGGAGACTGGGGCCGAAGCCCCACTCTGCTGCTGCTGGCGGGGTGGGCGACCCGGCTGGCAGGACGGTGGGGACGCCTCTGCTGCTGCTGCTGGTGGTGGTGGCACTGCTGCTGCTGCTGCTCCTGCTCCTGCTGCTGCTGCTGCTGGTGGGGGCAGCTAGGACCACTGCTGGCTGCCGGCTGCGACCGCTGGTGGCTGCGACCGCTGATGGCTGCTGGCGGGGACCACTGCCGGCTGCTGGCCAGGACCAGTGCTGGCAAGGACAACTGCGGGCTGCTGGCGGGGACCGCAGCTGGTTGCTGGCGGGGACCGCTGCTGGCGGGGACCGCTGCTGGCTGCTGGCGGGGACCGCTGCTGGCTGGACTGCTGCACGCCGACGGGCTGGCTGGCTGGCACCTGCAACACCTAACGTTTCAATTGGTACTGGGAGAGCACAATCGAAGGGCGGTATTCAACCAAATTACCGCCGGAGGTACTATATCGGTTTTTTTTTCTTTATTGTTATTTTGAAACCTGAATTACAGGCAGGCCTGCAGGGATTCACGAAGGACCGCATGTGTGCGTCCAAAGTAGTCGATGTTCTTATGCTAAGAAGTCGTATCATTGATAGGATTGCAAGAGTTATAGAGGACATGTTATGAAGAAACTGAATACAGACTCGATATTCTCCGTGCTTCAAATGGTCCACATTTAGAGGTGTACTACTGATTATTAAATAAATTCTTTGAGATGCTCTAGCATATGGTGCAATGTCATTATCATATCTACTATACCTCTTTCCCTAGGGCTTTGAAATGAGGAATGTTTAACGACTTATTCTTCAGAAGATGATGGTGTTGACAAATTCTGAAGTTCATGGCTCTGATGTGGCAACACTTTCGGAATCGGTTTGTTTTGAGTGGGGAAACAGTTTTATTGTTATTGTCTTTTCATTATCACCCCTCTGTGGCAATTTTCTCTTCATTTTCAGTTATGGTGACTTATCCAATACGTTAAATACCAGTCAGACCTGTGACGTGCAGTTTCATTCCTCTTGTTGCCCTTAGGAAATCTATAGAATGGTGAAGCTGACATCTTATTTTTGCTGTTGCTACAATTTGGTACGCTACATTCTCTCGCTTTTTTTAAAACCATGTTACATATCGGTATCAAAGATACGTTAAATACTATTTCCTGCTTTACACGTTTATAAACTGGTTTGTTTCGAGCAATACTGAACGAAGCTTAACGTTATTGCGTAGATATTCGACTTCTCTCTGCAATTAATGATGTTTTCTGCAGTTTACTATATGGTTTTTTTTTCTTTATTGTCATTTTGAAACCTGTATACAGGCAGGCCAGCAGCAGCATACTACGCCGCTCTTTGGCCGCAGAGAAACATAAACATACAATGAAGACAATTAGAGAAAAAAGATGGTGGACATATAAACGGAGACAAACACTTTTTAAAATACAAGGTGCCGTTCACGAGCGTAGAGTCTAAGATAAAATTGTTCAGACACTTCGACACAGACAGAGACGAAAATTGTCACACGTGAACATAGGGGCACAAAATGAATAACACTGTATCATTTAAGCACAAAACGACGGCACACACAGAACACAAGGCGTTGATCTCTGGCGCGCGAATGTCACTATCCATGTACGAGTCTGGGGACCTGCCAAGAGAGGAGGAGGGGGGGCAGAGTGAGATGGGAGAGCAGATGCCATGGGCAGGGGAGACACAGGGGGAAGGGAGGAAGGGAGGAAGGGGGAGGGGAAGCCCGGGGGAAGAGGGAAGGAGGGATGGGGAAAAAGGAAAGAGAAGGGAGGGAGGGTGCCTAATGGAAAGGACACAGGATGTGGGGGTGGGGGAGGATCAAAGTTGATAGGAGGGGTGGATGGAGGGGAGAAGGACATCATCAGGGAGGGGGAGCTGGCGGAAGCCACCTTGGGAGAGGGTGAGGAGGGTGGAGAGATGGAGACCGGGTGGGACGTGGGAATACAGGCGCGGCAGCGGGCGGGGGTGGGAGAGGATGGGTGAGACAAGCGGAGGAGGAGGATCGAGTTTGCGGGAGGTGTACAGGATCCGTATCCTTTCAAGGAAAAGGAGGAGGTGGGGGAAGGGATGAGATCATACAGGATCCACGTGGGGGAGGGGAGACGGAGGCGATAGGCGATAGGCGAGGCGGAGAGCATGGCGTTCAAGGATTTGGAGGGATTGATAAAAGGTAGGGGGGGGGGGGGTCGAGATCCAGGCCGGATGGGCGTAACAAAGGATAAGGCGGATGAGGGATTTATAGGTGTGGAGGATGGTGGAGAGGTCCAGACCCCACGTACGGCCGGAAAGGAGCTTGAGGAGATGGAGTCGGGAGCATGCCTTGGCTTGGATTGTCCGAAGATGGGGAGTCCAGGAGAGGCGACGGTCGAGGGTGACGCCAAGGTACTTAAGGGTGAGAGTGAGGGCGATAGGACGGCCATAGATGGTGAGATAGAAATCAAGGAGGCGGAAGGAAGGGGTGGTTTTGCCTACAATGATCGCCTGGGTTTTGGTACTATATCGTTTTTATCCTTCAGTTAAAATACGAACGTTACAGAAACATCCTAACCAGTCAGTCCTGTGAAGTGCTGTTTCATTCCTCTTGTTGACCTTAGGTAATCTATAGAATAATGAAGTTGGCGTCTTATTTTTGTTGTTGCTACAATTTGGTACACTACATCTCTCGCTTTTTTTAAAACCATGTTACATATCAATATCAAAGATACTATTCGCATTAATTTTATATGATACTGAGTAATGTAGCCTACTGTCCACTAGGCGCGCTGCTGTCGCAGTGTATACCAGAAATGAGCAGATGTGTCGCAGCTGCTAGTGTCCACTATGGCAAAAGTTTAATATCCTTCCGACAGCGATAGATACGGAAACTTCACTGCACCATATGTGAATACATAAAATAAACACGATACGGGAAGCTAGACCATAAAAGACGAGAAGAGATAAAGGAAGTGTCTGCAGTCTTGTCGAAAAAAATATTCCGATATCTCGCAATAAATAGCTTAGCAAACCAGTGTGAAATCTATATCAGAAGGACAGGAGGAGTATTGGGACTTTCATCTTTAAAATTTTCCTGTCTGAAATGCACACCTTGCTCAAATCAAAAGTTCAGATGCCATTCTTCGCTATTGTGGTTCCCCAATGGGCAACAATTTTCTGACAAAAGGACTGCTCAGTACCCGGATTTGGCATGACATCTGTCCAACCGTTACGTAGAAAGAATGCTTGAGAGCAGCTTTCATTAAACAGAACTCGGGGACTAACACCAACGTAACAACGTAAATTGACGACGTAATAAGCTCCGGGCCCTCAGGGTATCAACAGGTGTAAAGCGGGCGACAAAGGACGAAGCGCACCTGTGCAGAAGTAATCTATGTGACGCTGACAGCAGCAGCTCGATACACGACTAATTGTGAAGGCACCTGAAACGGCCGTTGTATTTGCGACGATGCTGACGACACCCCGCGAATAACGGGAACCCGCTTTAATTTCGCGCAGTTTTGATTAATGGGGGCTCCGGGCCGTTAATCTGCCACGCCCCGCGACAACGACGCCCGCGTAATTTCCGCGAGTGGCAATGCGCGCTGCTGGCGTCCGACGTACGCTCTCTGCGCATGCGCACATGGTTGTGTTTCCTCTACGGGCGTCAGGATCAATCCTAAGTTTATCTACTAGTACACTATTCCCACGTACGAGGCCGCGAGATGTACCGTCAAGTACAATGCCTGACAAAAAAAGGGAAGCACCCAGAAGGTATGATCGGATGTGACTGTATAAGTACACGCCATCGACGAGTATGTAAGTTATTAGAGTTGCAGTTCTCAGTGACAGCTACCAGAATTCATCTACACCTACGTCTATACTCTGAAAACCACCGAGAGGTGCATGGCAGAGGGTACGCCCCATTATTAGGGTTTCTTCCTGTTCCATTCACGTATACAGGGTGGTCCATTGATCGTGACCGGGCCAAATATCTCACGAAATAAGCGTCAAACGAAAAAACTACAAAGCACGAAACTTGTCTCGCTTGAAGAGGGAAACCAGATGGAGCTATGGTTGGCCCGCTAGATGCTGCTGCCATAGGTCAAAAGGATATCAATGCGTTTTTTTTAAAAATAGGAACCCCATTTTTATTACAGATTCGTGTAGTATGTAAAGAAATATGAATGTTTTAGTTGGACCACTTTTTCGCTTTGTGATAGATGGCGCTGTAATAGTCACAAACATCTGTCTCACAATTTTAGACGAACTGTTAGTAACAGGTAGGTTCTTTAAATTAAAGTACAGAACGTAGGTACGTTTGAAAATTTTATTTCGGTTGTTCCAATGTGACACATGTACCTTTGTGAACTTATCATTTCTGAGAACGCATGCTATTAGAGCTTGATTACCTGTAAATACCACATTAATGCGATAAATGCTCAAAACGATGTCCGTCAAACTCAATGCATTTGGCAATACGTGTAACGACATTCCTCTCAAGAGCGAGTAGTTCGCCTTCCGTAATGTTCGCACATGCATTGACAATGCGCTGACGCATGTTGTCAGGCGTCGTCGGTGGATCACGATAGTAAATATCCTTCAACTTTCCCCACAGATAGAAATCCGGGGACGTCAGATCCGGTGACCGTGCGGGCCATGGTATGGTGCTTCGACGACCAATCCACCTGTCATGAAATATGCTATTCAATACCGCTTCAACCGCACGCGAGCTATGTGCCGGACAGCCATCATGTTGGAAGTACATCACCATTTTGTTATGCAGTGAAACATCTTGTAGTAACATCGGCAGAACATTGCGTAGGAAATCAGCATACATTGCCATCGATAAAATGGGGCCAATTATCCTCCCTCTCATAATGCCACACCATACATTAACCCGCCAAGGTCGCTGATATTCCACTTGTCGCTGCCATCGTGGATTTTCTGTTGCAAAATAGTGCATATTATGCCGGTTTACGTTACCGCTGTTGGTGAATGACGCTTCGTCGCTAAATAGAACGCGTGAAAAAGATCTGTCATCGTCCCGTAATTTCTCTTGTGCCCAGTGGCAGAACTGTACACGACGTTCAAAGTCGTCGCCATGCAATTCCTGGTGCATAGAAATGTGGTACTGGTGCAATCGATGTTGATGTAGGATTCTCAACACCGACGTTTTTGAGATTCCCGATTCTCGCGCAATTTGTCTGCTACTGATGTGCGGATTAGCCGCGACAGCAGCTAAAACACCTACTTGGGCATCATCATTCGTTGCAGATCGTGGTTGACGTTTCACATGTGGCTGAACACTTCCTGTTTCCTTAAATAACGTAACTATGTGGTGAACGGTCCGGACATTTGGATGATGTCGTCCAGGATACCGAGCGGCATATATAGCACACGCCCTTTGGGCATTTTGATCACAACAGCCATACATCAACACGATATCGACCTTTTCCGCATTTGGTAAACGGTCCATTTTAACACGGGTAAAGTATCACGAAGCAAATACCGTCAACACCGGCGGTATGTTACGTGATATCACGTACTTATACGTTTGTGACTATTACAGCACAATCTATCACAAAGCGAAAAAAGTGGTCCACCTAAAACATTCATATTTCTTTACGTACTACACGAATATGTAATAAAAAATGGGGGTTCCTATTTAAAAAAACGCAGTTGATATCCGTTTGACCTACAGCAGCGCCATCTAGCGGGCCAACCAAAGCGCCATCTGGTTTCCCCCTTCAAGCGAGACGAGTTTCGTTCTTTGTAATTTTTTCGTTTGATGCTTATTTCGTGAGATATTTGGCCCAGTCACTATCAATGGACAACCGTGTAGAGCGTGAGACGAATGATTGTCTGAATACCTCTGTGTGTGCAATAATTATTGTAATCTTTTCCTCATGATCCCTGTGTGAGCCATGCATAGTGGGTTTTAGTATATCCACAGAGTAATCAATTAAAGTCGGTTCTTGAAACTTGGTTATTAGACTTTTTCTGGATAGTTTGTCTGTCTTCAAGGGTCTGCCAGTTCAGTTTCTTCAGCATCACTTTGACACTTTTCCATAGATTAAACAAACCTGCGATCATTGGTGCTGCCTTCATCTGTTCACGTTCAGTATCCCCTGTTAGTCATATCTGGTACGGGTCCCACACTCTTGAGCAATCTACATCGACGTCTACGTGATTACTCTGCTATTCACAAAAAGTGCCTGACAGAGGGTTCAATGGACCACCTTCAAGCTGTCTCTCTACCTTTCCACTCTCGAACGGCACTCAGGAAAAACGAGCACTTAGATTTTTCTGTGTGAGCCCTGATTTCTCTTATTTTATCGTGATGATCATTTCTCCCTATGTAGGTGGGTGCCAACAGAATGTTTTCGCAATCGGAGGAGAAAACTGGTGATTGAAATTTCATGAGAAGATCCCGCCGCAACGAAAAACGCCTTTGTTTTAATGATTGCCACTGCAATTCATGTATCATGTCCGTAACGCTATCTCCCCTATTTCGCGATAATACAAAACGAGCTGCCCTTCTTTGTACTTTTTCGATGTCATCCGTCAATCCCACCTGATGCGGATCCCACACCGCACAGCAATACTCCAGAATAGGGCGGACAAGCGTGGTGTAAACAGTCTCTTGAGTAGATCTGTTGCACCTTCTAAGTGTTCTGCCAATGAATCGCAGTATTTGATTTGCTCTACCCAAAATATTATCTATGCGATCGTTCCAATTTAGGTTATTTGTAATTGTAATCCCTAAGTATTCAGCTGAATTTACAGCCTTCAGATTTGTGTGACTTATCGTGTAATCGAAATTTAGCTGATTTCTTTAGTACTCTTGTGAATAATTGCATACTTTTCTTTATTCAGGGTCAATCGCATACAGATATCTTATCTAAATCATTTTGAAAGTCGTTTTGATCATCCGATGACTTTACAAGACGGTAAATGACAGCATCGTCTGCAAACAATCTAAGACGGCAACTCAGATTGTCTCCTATATCGTTAATATAAATCAGGAAAAACAGAGGGCCTATAACACTTCCTTGGGGAACGCCAGACATTGCTTCTGTTTTACACGATGACTTTCCGTCTGTTACAACGAACTGTGACCTTTCTGACAGGACATCACGAATCCAGTCGCACAACTGAGGCCATACTCCGTAGGCACGCAGTTTGGTTAGAAGACGCTTGTGAGGAACGATGTCGAAAGCCTTCTGGAAATCTAAAAATACGGAATCAATTTGAAATCCTCTGTCGATAGCATTTATTACTTCATGAGTATAAAGAGCTAGTTGTGTTTCACAAGAACGATACCTTCTGAATCCGTGCTTACTATGTGTCAATAAATCGTTTTCTTCAAGGTACTTCTTAATGTTCGAATACAGTATACGTTCCAAAACCCTACTGAAAATCGACGTTAGTCATATAGGCATGTAATTCAGCGGATTACTCATACTTCCCTTTTTGGGTATTGGTGTGACTTGAGCAATTTTCCAGTTATAGGTACGGATCTTTCTGTGAGCAAGTGGTTCGTCTTCTATGGTGAAGGAGTTTCGGAAAACCGTGTTTAATAACTCTGTTTTAGTGGCACTGTCAAAAAAAAAAAAAATGGTTCAAATGGCTCTGAGCACTATGGGACTTAACAGCTATGGTCATCAGTCCCATAGAACTTAGAACTACTTAAACCTAACTAACCTAAGGACAGCACACAACACCCAGCCATCACGAGGCAGAGAAAATCCCTGACCCCGCCGGGAATCGAACCCGGGAACCCGCGCGTGGGAAGCGAGAACGCTACCGCACGACCATGAGATGCGGGCAGTGGCACTGTCATCAGTGACTTCACCGTTGTTATCGCGCCACTGGTGCGCTTTATGTATTACCAGAATCTCTTTGGTTTTTCTGCCAGATTTCGAGACATAATTTCGTTGTGGAAATTATTAAAAGCATCTCGCATTGAAGTACGCGATATATTTCGAACTTCTGTAAAACTTTGACAATCTTGGAGATTTGGCGTTCTTTTAAATTTGGCATGCTTTTTTCGTTGATTCTGCAACAATGATCTGACCCGTTTTGTGTACCATGGGGGATCAGTACCATCACTTATTGATTTATGTGGTATATATCTCTCAATTGCTGTCGATACTATCTCTTTTAAAACATTCCACAACTTTTCTACACTTACATGATCAGATCGGAAGGAGTGAAGACTGTCTCTTAAAAAGGCGTTAAGAGCATTTTTATCAGCTTTTTTAAATAGATATACTTTGCGTTTCTTTTTGATGGCTGTAGGTGTTACGGTATTCTGCCTATCAGCAACTGCCTTGTGGTCGCTAATCCCTGTATTCGTCACAATACTCAGTATTTGTCCAGGATTATTTTTTGCTAAAAGGTGGAATATGCTTTCGCAACCATTTACGCTTCTAGTAGGCTCATGAACTAATTGTTCAAAGTAATTTTCTGAGAACGCATTCAGTACAATTTCGGATGACGTTTTATGCCTGCCGGCGACTTTAAACGTATAATTTTTCCAGCATATCGAGGGCAGATTGAAGTCACCACCGACTATAACTGTATGAGCGGGGTACTTATTTGAAATGAGACTCAAGTTTTCTTTGAACTGCTCAGCAACTATATCTTCTGAGTCAGGGGGTCGGTAAAACGATCCAATTAATAGTTTATTCCGATTGTCAGGTATAACCTCTACCCATACTATTTCACACGAACTATCTACTTTAATTTCGCTACAAGGTAAGTTACCTCAGACAGCAATAAATACTCCAGCACCAACTGTATTTAATCTATCCTTTCTGAACACTGTTAGATCGTTTGAAAAAATTTCGGCTGAACTTATTTCCGGCTTTAGCCAGCTCTCTGTACCTACAACTATTTGAGCTTCAGTACTTTCTATTACGGCTTGGAGCTCTGTTTTTTTCCCAACATAGCTACGACAATTTACAACTACAATACCAATCGTTTCTACAACTGCCTTACTTTGTTTTACCTGCTCACTTTCTGTGGTTCCCTGAGACCCTCTAACCCAGGGCTTCCCAACCTTTTCAGCTGGTGGACTCCTTCTTCAGTCGAAAATCCATGGCGGACCCCTACTCTGTTCCCAATGACCCCCCCTCGCCCCCCCCGAATTAACAATAGTCTTTGGTTTAGAGATGAATGACAACAACTTGAAGGTCAAAAATCGACTTATGAAATAGGAAGGGCACTGACAAAGCATGTTTAACATTTAATGATGCCTGGGGCCGCATATGTGCCAGCGAGTGCTGTGATTGTTCAAAAAGCTCGCTCCACGCATGCGTAAAAGGTTTCAGCGCATCTAGCGCCGTGAGCCGGCGCACAAACGACCCCCGTATTGTTGCGAAACAGTCGATCAGAGAAGCCGCATTCTCCGGCACTAAACTGTGTATGCGTTCTCACTTAGGAACCGCAAAGGCTACTTGGGAATACGACCTGAAGGAAAAGTACACATTTTTTCACATTAAAAAAATAGTGATGAATTTGATTTTCACAATTTTATTCAATGATTTTACTCATTATTTTACACGATTTGGTGAAGAATGGCCGCGGACCCCCTAGGAAGAGCCGGCGCCGCCCAGTCCCTTCCACACAGCCGCCGCTACCCGTGTGTGGTGGACTCCTGACCTATTACGCGGAACCCGAAAACTCACCACCCGATGGCGCAAGTCAAGGAATCTGCAGCCTACACGGTCACAGAACCGCCCGAGCCTCTGATTCAGACCCTCCACTCAGCTCTGCACCAAAGGACCACAGTCGGTTCCATCGACGATGCTGCAGATGGTGAGCTCCGCCTTAAACTCGGAAGCAAGACGGGCAGTCTTTACCATCTCCGCTAGCAGCCCGAAACCATACAGAATCTGCTCCGATCCAAAGCGACACACGTCGTTGGTACCGACATGAGCCACCACCTGCAGTTGTCTGCACCCTGTACTCTTCATGGCATCCAGAAGCACCCTTTCCACATTTGGAATGATTCCCCCCGAAATGCGCACGGAGTGCACACTGGCTTCCTTCCTCTCTTTGGCAGCCACGTTCCTAAGGGCACCCATTACACGCCTAACTACCAGCAAACTCGCCCTCTGTGAATGCCCAGACCTTGCGGGCCGAGAAGCTTCCTCTGGAACAGGGTGGACCACTGCATCCGGCTCAGAGACATCGTCAGCCACGGATAACGCCCGAAACCTGTTATTCAAACGAACTGGGGAGGCCCCACGATCGGCCCCTCGGAAAGTTTATTCGGCGCCTGCCCACTCGACCACGGGTGAGGGGTCAACCTCAGTGCAGGCAGTACTTGGGGCGGTTATAGCAGTGGACCGATCGGAGGACATGTGGGACATGCTCGATGTCCCTCGCATCCCCACGTTCGATCCCCCACAGTGATGCCCCTTGGCAGCAACCTCAAGCTGTGTGACGGAAGCGAACGCAGCCTGGAACTGTGAGCGAAGGGTCGCCAACTCAGCTCGCATCTGTACACAGCAATCACAGTTCCTATTCATTACTGCAGTCGCTCCTGTTTGAAGCCCTCAAAAATATAGAACAAACGAATGGTGTACTCGCCTTATTAGTAGCAGGAACTCTGGGTGCGCTCTCGCTGACAGTCTAACCGGCACTGAGCTGTTCTAACCAAAGAAACAAAAGCCTGTACGATACGAGGGTCGATAGCAGCGACGGTACTGTACACTACACTGTTATTGAAATAAAAGGTTGTGCCTTGTAAGCACTCAAACACAAAAGAAATTACAAAAATAAACTAGTAACTACACAGATAACTGAAAAAAAATCGCTCCTGTTTGAAGCTCGTAAAAATATGTAATAAGCGAACGGTGTACTCGCCTTATTAGTATCAGGAAGTCGCGGTGCGCTCTCGCTGATGGTCTAATTCTAGGATTGCTCGCTCGAGTGATTTGTAAGCAATCTCATTGTAAGACGTGTATATTTCTATTGTTTATTGTCAAATCACAATTTATGAAAGATATTTATATTTTATTAATAGGATTATGTAGGAATAATTAATATTTGTCATGTTGGAAATAATTGTGGTAGCAGGGAATGTCTGCACCGAAGTATTGTTGACAGGAGAGACCGTAAATTGATATAATTTTAAAAAGGGCGGGAGAGACCGCGTACGGATACATTTTAAGAAAAGAGCGGGAAAGACCGCGCATTGATACATTTTGTAATGGTAGCAGGGATTGTCTGCACCAGAAAGCATTGTTGCAGGAGAAACGGCACTTTCGCGTTCGTAGGAAGTCAGTAGTAAGCGAGAAGTGAAGCGAGTCGGTAGCAGGTCTGAAGCGAGAGGATGAGAGGAACGGTGTGCCTGCCAGCCACCAGCTATGATTTACAAGAGATTATAAACGGATATACACAGACATCAGCTAACTATTATAATAAGAGGAACTAATATTATTGAATTAATTTTTTGAGAAACTCAAGACTACTGAAGGTATGTTTGCGTTTGCGCATTGCTAGTTGTAAGATTATTGTAAAAAGTAAGTCCCATTTGAACGTTTGTAAAATCATTTCATTCAGAATATAATTAACTTTTGCCAGCAATATTGCATTTCTAATTATAATCCATCCCAAAAACCATCAACGTAAAACTGCAAAATTTTATTGTTGTCAAGAAAAAGTTTAACTATGAATTACGTAATTTCAGTCAAATTAATTATAGAATAACGTCCGCTTTGCTATTAAAGAATAACGTCAGCTTTGGTAATAAATACAGCCACTTATTATGAAAGCCCACCAGCAGCTAATAGAGTATAGTAAAACAGAGTAAGTATATTCATGTCGCAGTTCGATGTAGCAGTCAGAAGGCGATCCAGTAACAGTAAAAAAGGTAAGAAACAGTTTTGGGTTATTGCAGATAACGACTAAGGGCCACGACGACGACACATTCTATGTTTCGTCGAAATAATCAGAAAATCAGTTTTAATAAGCAGCAATTAAATTTGTATGCGAAGATAGAGAAAGAGAATAGATTTCAAAGGGAGGATTTCATTTGTTATTATTAAGCAAGAGAAAGAAATCCTAAGAAAAGGTTACATAGTTTATTGTTAAAGGGAAGGCAATCAAAAACACAAGAGGTATAGAGGAGACGGGAAAGTTTCACTTGGCGACATCCAATCGGTAAGACTCTTTAGTGAATCTACTGTGAAAATGAATATACTGACTCTGACAATTGTATGAATAAGCTAGTGTTAAGTGGCGCAAAGCTTATACTATACTGTATACCTTTAATTCACAGCCCATCGGCAATTCTGTTTGCTCTATTGATTCTGCGTTGAAAAGTGTTTGTTCAGTGTTAAATCCGCTTTGAACAGTGATATATTTTGTTGCGTGTGTTAATTATAGACAATGTCCGGCAGACTAATTACTCGTTCTCAAAGCGATAAAAGTGTAGAAAATAGTGACGAGAAATTCTTTTCAAGAATGGACAGAAATAATACGTGTGAAAAACGCGGTAGTGAAACATTAGGTGAACAGACATTCGAGAGCAGTAATAATATGGAATCTTTTGAGGAACAATCAACTTCAGCAATGCCAACTGATAATGAGACATTAGTGCAAAATAATTTGTTTTTAAATACAACAGACGCTCCACAGCCACAAATTACGCGTAGCAGACATAATAGTTTCAGTAACGAAACCACTGTAATGCACTCAAACAGTGTGACTCCATTACGTGCCGAAATAGATTCAACCGGTACAAAGATACACAATCTGCGTAGCAGATATCACAGTTTTATTGACAAAAATTCCGAAACCACGGAAGAGGTGACACGATTACAATCGTCTGAGGATGTTCAAATGAACACAGATGTACAACTTTTAACAACGAATACAAATACACACAGAAGTCAATCCGAAACGGATCCAATAATGGCATTTTTGCTACAAATGAGACAAGACATGAATCAAAACTTTATCAGAAGGGCACAAGAATCAGCAGACCTAAAAAACGAAATCAAGGTAGTCACTGAAAACTCAAACCCAGAAACACACGCCAAGATTCAAGAAATAACAGGTAAACAAGAAGCATTCGCGGTTAGCATACGAGAAACAATGACAGAGAACTTTTGTAAACAAAACGCTCACATTGATGAACGTTTTAACAATCACACAGAAAACTGTTTGATACGTCACCGCAAACTGGTGCGATCGCAGGATAAAGAATGAAAAGAACTATTACAAACAATTAATAAACAGCGACAGGACGACAAAAAGAAAGTGTTTGCTCAGGGAAAAACTTACGTGGACAATTACATAACTCGATTTCGGAAGAAATCGAAACGGTTAAGGAGACAAATATTCAAATACAAGAGAGGCTCACAGAAATCCAATCACACACAATTGAGGCGAAAATTTCTACAGACACTGAAATCCAGAATATTAGGGATAAATTAACAGAAGAAGTTCTGACACTAACTGACAGAATGGAACACATAGAAATCAATCAAAACACAGAAAATTTGAAAGCAGATTTTAAGAAAGTAACCAAAAGTAATCGTAAATTACGAAACGAATTGACAGAAAAGATCAACGAACTCACTACAAGAACAGACCTGTTAGATACTACCAATGACAGTAAATCAGATGACACTACACCAGTCCCAGTTCAACAGATTTCTAAAAGTAAAGATACGCAAATTACAAATGTGCAACAAACAATCGCAGACCTAGAATCACGTAATAATTTGTTACATCTGAAAATCAGTTCTTTACAGCAAAGGATAGCTGACACACAAGAAACAACTACAAACAATCAATTCCAACAGAACACACACCATTACGACATGCCTCAGATGCACAATACATGTAATGGCGGTAGAATTAAGAGAGTAAGAGATCTTAACCAGGCAGAAAGACACACAAATTCATATTCACAACATTGAGAAAATAATTACACACAAAGACATGACGGTTTCGACCACAAGCATTTCCTTTCAGTGAGAAAGTTTAAAACATTTAAAAACGACAGGATGCAAATACATCCACTGGACTGGATCCAACAATTCAGTGCGGCACTCCCACCATCATGGCCAATTCAACATAAGCTAGAATTTATTATTAGTTTTTTTGAAGGGGAACCAGCGAGAAGAATGCGACCAATTGCTAGACAGTGTTTTTCAGTAGAAGCATTCCAGGAAGCATTTCTAGCAGCATATTGGTCAGATACCACACAGAGTAGCATTAAAGATCTGCTAATTAGTCTACCAAATTTCGAGAATACTACTTTCCCAACAATCACACAATTTTTAGAGTATATGGTTGAACAAAACCAATACCTCAATGAGCCATACAGTCAATCCGCATTAATACAGCTGTGTATTTCAAAACTTCCCAGAGCATTGAAAGTGTAATTATTAACAGGCCAGCAAAAGAACAGCGTGTACGCATTTAGAGACATCCTGCAATTGCTAGAGGTACACCAGGCAGATTATGCGTTTGTTAATAAGTACTTTTCACGACATAACGCAAACCAGACAAACAATAATAATTTTGAGCAAACACGATTTGGCAATAATAATCATAATAAACGCTTTCGCAGCGAAAATGAAAACTTTAATCGAGAATACACACAGGGATTCAATGAACAGCAGTATAATAACAATGTACATTACAATTCAAGACAACAACAAAGCCATCCAAATAACACGACACATATACGACAGGAAATGCCGAACCAGTCAAACTTTCACATGACTCATCGCCAAGAAAAGGCGACAGGTGCAAACAATTACATGGGTCAGCCGCAAAATACACAAAACGAACAAAGACAGCCTTTTCAGAGAAACACTCGTGCCTCGGCGCATAACCACAGTTATGACGACAGAAGGAGAGAAAACGAACACCGACCGCAAAGGACTTTCTACAATGATAATTTTCATAGAAATTCAAACAGTGCATAACAACCAAGTTATCGTATGAATGTACCAGACACAAGATTTCATCCGCCACCTACCGCTAATAATCAAAACTGTAGAAGAGTGCAGCTCATAGAAAACACACAACACTCCCCAACAGAAAATGAAATGTCAGAATATTTATGACTAGAGATAGCCTGTGATGAATTTCTAAATGATGACACTATGGATAAGGACAGAGAAAAGATAACGATAGAGAATGCCATTACATTCGACAACGTGCGAGACACATCGTTACAAGAAAAACCGATCATGCAGAAAGCTATATGCCACCCAATAATCCAGATAAATTTAAAGCCACAAAATATTTTAGCAATAATTGATTCAGGCTCACCAATGTGCATAATTAACGAAGACACATTTAACAGATGCAATAGCGATAATGATTATCCAGTATTCCCGTTACACAAAACTAAAGTTAAGGGAGCATTTCCAGGAAAAATCATTGAAGTCAAAAGACAGACACAATTAACGATTGTTTTTGCAGGGCAAACTTTCCACAGCAATTGTTGGATAGTTCCACATTTAACAACTGATATAATATTAGGAATGAATTTTCTCGTACAGCACGACGCAAAGATTGACTTAAAATCGTCATACCTAACATTACAGAGGGAAGACTGTGAAGTGGTAGTGAGATTTCAAAACACAGTATACTCAGAAGAACAAAAATGCACAGGATCGAGATTATTGCAGATTCTAAAGATAACGATTGTTATCTCACACTTTACACGAATACACATAATAACGATATGGCAGAGGAACAGGAGTATAATGTATTAGAGACAATTACACGCAAGGTTGGAGACAGTATAGCAAAAGACGACACAGAGCGCACAGAATTAGAAAACATTCTTGTGCAACATGAAACAGTTTTTAACAATGTTCCAGGAACGATGACAGGATTTATGTACGAATTTCAGGCGAAACCACATGAGACTTTCAAAGCAAAACACTACCCAATCCCGCATATATACACAGAAGCAGTTAAGAAAGAGATACGAGCAATGATTGATCAGGGTATAATTGAACCAGCAGCAAGCCAATATATAAATCCATTACACATCGTTGAAAAGAAGGATGGATCACTCCGTTTAGTTTTAGATTCACGTGAGGTTAATAAAATAATCATTACAGAAACTGACCGACCACAGACGTTAGAAGAGTTACTGCAAAAGTTTCATGGCACCTCTATATATACCACCCTCGATCTCAAATCAGGACTTTGGCAAATCCAGATGCATCCAAATTCTCGAAAGTATACGGCATTCCTTTGCTTTGTTGAATGTTACCAATTTTGTAAACTTCCGTTTGGACTAACGATTTCGTCTGCAACCTTTATACGAGGCATGAATACAACTCTCCCACAGGATCTTAAAAACAAAATCACTACATATGTAGATGACATTCTAATCGCATCAGAAAGCTGGGAACAGCACAACCACACCCTTCAACAATTACTGAATACATTCGAGCAGAATGGTATAACTATAAACCTCCGTAAATCTGAATTTGGAAAAGCCTCAATAAAATTTCTAGGTCATATCATTTCACAAACAGGTATTGCACCAGACTCCGACAAATTGCAAGCATTGAAAGATATCGACGTGCCAACAAACAAGAAGGAACTTTGGAGCTTTTTAGGCCTTATTAATTATTTTAGAAAATTCATTCATTATAAAGCATTAGACACACCCTCGCTGTGCCAGCTCACAAGTAAAAACACAATTTGGTCATGGAATGAAGACGCTGATGCTGAATTCGAGAATTTGAAAGAAGCTTTACTAAGGGCACCTTTGTTATTGCATCCTGACCCAACACAAAACTTTTCCATTGCAACAGATAGTTCAACTACAGCGCTAGGAGTACATATTTTCCAGGAAGTAGAGGAGGACGGTAAGACAATCGTTAAACATATTGCGTTTGGAAGCAGGATACTTTCTCCAGCAGAGCGCAATTACTCTGTAACAGAATTAGAGACGCTATGTGTAGTATGGGCATTTAAGAGATTCCGTCATTATCTATATGGGAGACACACCACAGTATATATCGATCAGCGAGCAATCCAGTTTTTATTATCAGCAAAACTTACGCATGATAGATTAAGCCGTTGGAAATCATATCTACAAGAGTTCAACTTTACTATTGTACACATTCCAGGCACGAAGAATATTGTTGCTGACGCACTATCGAGATCTATTCAGCATAAACGACTAGAGAAAGAAAATACCTTCTGCTACAACAACCAAAGTATTATGTATATCAAACAAGTAGCTTTCGAAAACATTATATCATCAGCATTACAGGACATAGAGAGAGAACAGCAGAAAGTTGAAACACTAAAAGAGATTTTAACGCTTTGGCGAGACAAGAGCAACGCAAAAATCAGACATAATTACACTATACATCAAAATATTCTGTTTATTCGCTCGTACCCAGACGGCAACAATTGCCTTTTATACATTCCAGAAGGGATCAGAAACAAATTGATATGGTATACGCACCTAAGCTATGCACATTACGGAGCTAGGAAATGCTTTCTAATTCTTCGACAAAATTGTCACTTCAACACTATAGAAAAACACATTAGCAAAGTTATAGCATCCTGCAAGATATGTCAGAAAGCTAAATCATCTACAGTATCACATATTCCACCACTGTATCCCATCATACCGGGTAAGTTAAGACACATGGCAGCAGTAGATCGTTTTGGTCAAATCCCCAGAACAAGTAAAGGTTATAGTTATATTCTGGTAGCCGTAGAACTGACATCCAAATTTGTAACATTTTCTCCACTAAGGAAAGCAACAGCTAGATCAGTATCAAGAGCATTTGTAAGAGATTTTCTATAAATAGTAGGACATGTACAGAAGGTTATTTCAGATAACGGACCGCAGTTTAGGTCAGACATATGGAAACAAATGTTAGAGAGTAAGAACGTAACACCAATTTACATATCAAGATATGACAGTTCTTCTAACCCATCAGAAAGAATATTGAAAGAGATCGGGAAACTTTGCAGAATTTATTGACACATAAAGCGTACAACATGGGACGAATACATTTCACAGTTTCAGGAAGTAATAAATGCAATACCTAATGAGTCAACGATGCTCTCACCAACTGTAATACTGACGAATAAAGACCCACCGAATAAACTTACTGAAATGATTACTTTTCCAAAGAAGCGTAGACTTCGTCATTGTGAGATAATAGACATGGCATTAGCGAACATTAAACGAGCTGCAGATCGCCGGAAGAGACAGCAGAAGCAGGTAAGTAGATTACGCAAGTACGAGATTGGCGATAAGGTACTAGTTTGCACCCATTATCTGTCACGTAAAGGGAAGAACCGATGCAAAAAATTTGAACTTCTATACGCAGGACCGTACAGAATTCGAAATATTCCTCACGCTAATGTAGTACACATTGAGACACTCAGAACAAAAAATCGAGAGGAAACCATCATATGTCAAACATAAAGAAATTCTTAAAATAGAAAAACCTTCTTACAGGGATACATATAGACAGAGTATAACAATGAGCTTTTTGACACATTCCAGCAAGCCCGAATACAGTGGGCTACTAATGGGTTGTTTACGTGCACAACAGGTCACCTCGATTCGACCGCAGATAAATACACTGAACATTAATAGCAGTCTTAGAAGCGTTCTCGAAGGACATTTATTTCACATTATGTAAGGTAAGTGAAGCAATTAACAGGATTACTTTAAATGTAAATGTATAACACGTACAAATAATTTTCATACAGTAGTAGCAATTAGATGTATTCTTTAACCCATGCATGCAGCATTGTTGTCATAGTTCACCAAAATAAACGTAGTTTTAATTACAATATAACTATTGAATATGGAGAAATGTCGATAAATGCTTTACAGGTCATTACGAGAGCTCACGCGATTTTCCAGATGCAGAGAGATGTTGAAGTCATGCCGTGCTCTGACGATTATTGACCATGAATATTTATTATAGGTAATACAGAGAGATATTGAAGTCATGCCGTGCGCTGATGATTATTAACAATGAATATTTTATTATAGGCTATGCAGAGAGATGACACGAGGTACAAAGGAGAGAGGAGAATGAAGATGTTAGTATGTAAGGAATATAATTTAGTAATGGGTTATTTTGATAACAGGTGACACAGCGCAGCGAAGCACTACGGATGGAGAAACCACATTAAATTACTTACTATATGTACGTTGCTATTAGAAAAAAATTTTCTCCATGGAACATGATATCTTTTACATCAGATACATAGATAGGAAAAACAGATCACACCAAATGTCAGCATACCGATTCGCACTCTACGTAAAATACAAATGTTTTCTCTTAAATAACAATGCCAATGTGTGCTACACAACTCAAACATAATATACAGTCGACTGACAATATGACTCGTAACTGACGAACACATTACCGAACATACTGCAGTCACAGAAAGTGACATATTTTGTCAAAATGTACTTTCATATTTCAAAAACTGTGAATTCACAACCTGTGAAGTAATATAACAATGTCTTTATGTAATTATTTATATGAGCACCTGATTGTGATTTATTTAGAGTCACAGAAAGTGACATAGTTTGTATAAAGGTACTTGTCTATTTTATTTAAAATGTTGATGCCTAAATGTACTACTAAATTCCACTTAGAGAAATATTTGTTTATGTTATTGAGTGTCAGGTAATGTAATATGTATTGTAGACTGAATTCACAATAAATGGAAAATGTGTTTTTTTATGTAATTGTTTAAAACTATAAACTTTTTCTAGTCACACAAGGTGACATATTTTGTCCTTTTAAACGTAAAATAAATAATTTTATGAGCACAGAGGAAAGAGATGACGTAAAATTCGGTAATAACAGTATCAACCATATCCGTGAACCTTTTGACAAAATTATACCTGTACCTTAATTCCTGTGCATCCCATGGTTATGGAGCACAAACAAAGTTAATAGTGACCCACGTTACTTCAATCTACGATGTTTTCTATGAGGTGTCGGCATACCAAGATGCACACCGCAGTCATGATGTATATCAATAGGTGCTTGTATACCAAGATGCACACCATCACTACTAATGGACAGTTGGAGTTGGAACTTGTACCTGATGTAGCTGCGGCAACTCAGGCAATTCGATGGTTAACTTAGTGTTTGGTTACACTAAAACTATGGATCAAAGAGACAACGGAATCACATGGCGAATCCTGGTGTTGTGCTATGTCAGGGAAAGAAACGGACTTTTGAGTGCATTCACAGGCAGTTGCCAGTGCTTTGACCATGCTATCCAATTCCTTTTTTTTCCCTTCCTTGAATATGGTACTAATAGATGCCAGTTCATAATGAAACATAAACTATGTTCTAATTTTTGCCATCCATTCCTATTAGAAATATAAATAACTTTTACTACCTGATGTACACTTCCAACTTACTAACTCATATTATTTCAATATTTTGATTTATACTCTTTTGAATATTCTCTTTGTTAGACTTAGGAAAAAAAAATCTTATGACAGTATATGTAAGTACTTTGTTGAAAGAAATATTCTATCATTAACTTACTTATTACTACACATATTTCTACAATCAAATTTTCTCCTTACGTCAAGTCCAAATGACTTAACGACGTAGGAAAATTTTAAGGAAATGCAGTGGAGGGTTATGTAAGACGTGTATATTTCTATTGTTTATTGTCAAATCACAATTTATGAAAGATGTTTCTATTTTATTAATAGGATTAAGTAGGAATAATTAATATTTGTCATGTTGGAAATAATTGTGGTAGCAGGGAATGTCTGCACCAAAGTATTGTTAACAAGAGAGACCGCAAACTGATATAATTTTAAAAAGGGCGGGAGAGACCGCGTATGGATACATTTTAAGAAAAGAGCGGGAAAGACAGCGCATTGATACATTTTGTAATGGTAGTAGGGATTGTCTGCACCAGAAAGCATTGTTACAGGAGAAACGGCACTTTCGCGTTCGTAGGAAGTCAGTAGTAAGCGAGAAGTGAAGCGAGTCGGTAGCAGGTCTGAAGCGAGAGGATGAGAGGAGCGGTGTGCCTGCCAGCCACCAGCTATGATTTACAAGAGATTATAAACGGATGTACAGAGACGTCAGCTAACTATTATAATAAGAGGAACTAATATTATTGAATTAATTTTTTGAGAAACTCAAGACTACTGAAGGTACGTTTGCGTTTGCACATTGCTAGTTGTAAGATTATTGTAAAAAGTAAGTCCCATTTGAACGTTTGTAAAATCATTTCATTCAGAATATAATTAACTTTTGCCAGCAATATTGCATTTCTAATTATAATCCATCCCAAAAACCATCAACGTAAAACTGCAAAATTTTATTGTTGTCAAGAAAAAGTTTAACTATGAATTACGTAATTTCAGTCAAATTAATTATAGAATAACGTCCGCTTTGCTATTAAAGAATAACGTCAGCTTTGGTAATAAATACAGCCACTTATTATGAAAGCCCACCAGCAGCTAATAGAGTATAGTAAAACAGAGTAAGTATATTCATGTCGCAGTTCGATGTAGCAGTCAGATGGCGATCCAGTAACAGTAAAAAAGGTAAGAAACAGTTTTGGGTTATTGCAGATAACGACTAAGGGCCACGACGACGACACATTCCATGTTTCGTCGAAATAATCAGAAAATCAGTTTTAATAAGCAGCAATTAAATTTGTATGCGAAGATAGAGAAAGAGAATAGATTTCAAAGGGAAGATGTCATTTGTTATTATTAAACAAGAGAAAGAAGTCCTAAGAAAAGGTTACATAGTTTATTGTAAAAGGAAAGGCAATAAAAAACACAAGAGGTATAGAGGAGACGGGAAAGTTTCATCATTTGTGGATTGATTCCACTTCCCCAGTGTCCTGCCAATAAACTGAAGTCTACCACCAGCATTATCTACGACTGAACCTATGTGATCATTCCATTTCGTATTCCTACGAAGATTTACGCCCAGGTATGTGTATGAGTTGGCCGATTCCAAAAGTGATTCATTGATATTACAGTCATAGGATACTACGTTTTTTCGTTTTATGAAGTGCACTAATTTACATTTCTAAACATTTGGAGCAAGTTGCCAATCTCTGCGCCATGTGGAAATCTTATCAAGACTTGACTGAATATTTATGCAGCTTCTCTCAGAAAGTACTTCATTATGGATAACTGCATCATCTGCAAAAAGCCTGATTTTACTATTAATATTGTCTGCAAAGTCATTAATATACAACATGAACAGCAAGGGCCTCAACACACTTCCCTGGGGCACCCCCAGAAGTTACTTCTACATCTGTTGATGAATCTCCATCTAAGATAACATGCTGCGTCCCTCCCTACCAAAACGTCCTCAGTCCAGTCACAAATTTCACTTGATACCCCGTATGATCGTACTTTGACAGTAAGCGCACATGCGGTATGGAGTCAAATGCTTTTCGGAAATCAAGAAACACTGCATCTACCTGGTTACCTTGATCCAAAGCTTTCAGTATGTCATGTGAGAAAAGTGGGAGTTGGTTTTCACATGAGCCATGTATCGAAAACCATACTGGTTACCACTGAGGAGGTCATTCTGTTCAAGGAATCTCATTACGTTTGAGCACAGAATATGTTCTAAGACTCTACAACAATCGGTCAAGGATATTGGACGGTTGTTTTGTGGATCACTTCTACTACTCTTCTTGCAGACGGATGTGACCTGTGTCTTTTTCCAAGAACTGGGCAGGGTTTTTTGTTCGATGGATCTGTGATAGATTGTAGTGAGAAAAGGGGCTAACTCACCCGCAAATTCGGTACAGAATCGTTAGTGTTGTTCGTGGTTTAGTGTTCGTACCATGGCCGAGCGGTTCTAGGCGCTTCAGCCTGGCACCATGCGGCTGCTACGTACGCAAGTTCGAATCCTGTGATGGATGTGTGTGATGTCCTTAGGTTAGTTAGGTTTCAGTAGTTCTAAGTCTAGGGGACTGATGACCTCAGATGTTAAGTCCCGTAGTGCTTAGAGCCATTTGAACCATTTTTTGTTCGTACCAGGCCAGGTAGCGTATAAAATGGGCGTGAAAAGCGTCACATGTAGAGTGATCAATGTGAAGGACATGTGCATGCCGCACAGACATGTGAGACAGCGTTATCAGCATCCAACACGATTAGAAGGGGCCTCATTGTGGATCTCCTTTTGGCCAGAATCTTATGATTTCCAGATTTGTGGGGTATTGGGATACGACAGTGGCCTGATGTTGGACTGCATGGGAACATGAAGGCAGGCATCCTAGTCGCTAACGTCCTGGTCGAACACTACAAGGGCGGATCACAGTGTTGAGCACCATGCACATTGTAAACCTTTCACATCTGTGCCTGCCATCTGAGAACAAGTAATGGACTTTCTGCAAGGTTCTATGTAGTCTCCTCCCTCAACTTTGGTTGGTGCCTAGCAGCAGCTGGACTAGGCATTTATCATCCCATGCATAGGCTGTCGTTAGCATCACAACACGAACGTTTGCATCTGGACTGGTGCCGTGACCAGGAAGCATGGTCTTCTGATGAATGACGTTGTATTGCATTACCAATAAATCGTGGTTCTGCACTACCCAGATGTCCGTCATCGTCGAGTGCTGCGGTGACAATGGGGAAGTCTCATTTTCCAAGGTTGTAGTCAGGCAGAGTGGTGTTATTCCAGGCATCATTGTGTGGGGATCCATCGAGTATAACTTCAGGTTACGGCTGGTAGTGAGTAAGGAAACATTGATGGCGCAATGATACATCACGGACATCCTGTGTCCTTACGTGTTACCTCCCATCAGACAGTATCGTGGTGCCATTTTTCAACGGGACAATGGTCTTCCAAATATTGCATATGTCTTTATGAATTGTCTTTGTGATGTTTAAGTATTCCCATGGCTAACAAGGTCCATAGATCTGTCACCCATAGAACATGTGTGGGGCAAGCTAGGTATCAGTTCCATGCCAGTGTCAGTAACCATGATATCAGAGACCAATTTTAATAGTTGTGGATCTGTTTGTTTCAGGAGAGGGTACAACAGATTGATGCCACTCTTACAAACGGAATCAGTGCATGCATCCAGGTCAGAAGGCGTGAAACGTCATACTGATAAATCAGCTCAAACTGCCAAGTTCTTTGTAAATGTGGCTCTGTTTTGTTGTCACTGCAATCATGTATCATACCCTCTCAGTTCATTAAGTTGTAAGATACCTCTTATTTGCAGATACGAGCGAATTTCACTTTACTTCCAGTCTCGATTATTCACATACGCGAAGCGAATCTATCAGAGCTGTAGTATGTATGGAGCAAGAAGCGAGTGGTAGGTTCCCACACTGGCCAGCAGAAGCGGTTGGCCATCTGGCGCTTTCAGAGCCAGTGGGATGAGGTGCTGATGCAGAAACCGCTAGTGACGTCAACAAAAAGATTTGTAGGGAAAGTACATTTGTTCTGGCGTGGACAAGTAATTGTTATTACTAAATATGTGTTGACAAAAGTTGCCGTTTGACACTCAGACATGAGAAGGAGTCTGTGGGTCGTAAATACTATCTTTCAGTAATTTTACAATGCCAGAAAACGTTTATATTAATAAATAAATGAATAACTTAGTCATGGCAAAAGACGGTACGATTTTATACGAACTATATCGATTGTACACTCAGGTTACAGACGATAGAATGCCTTTCGATCTCGTCCAGAACATCTCCACACAACAAACAGGAAGAATTCCCACGCGGCGGCTCACTAAGTCAGTTCAACGGCGGACTGGCCTAATTACCACAAAACTCGGGTGGGAAAGCTTGGGCGGTTGTACTGTATGCTGCTTGTACAACCATCTACGGACTCACCGGCTAAACCTAGACATTTCTGGAGCCTTAGGACGAGTAGGGCGGAAGGGGGGGGGAGGGGGGGGGGAGGGTTCTTGCATTTGACAGCCTTTGTACAGAAATGAATTTCTCACAAGTTTGGATAAATTTCAATGGATGCTTCGTGCACATCGTAGCAATCTGGACAATTTGCAGTGGGTGCGTCTTGCTCTTGGCATCTTGTGAGTGAAATACGACTGACAGAAATAACTGTTTATTGCAAATTTATGAGAAAAATAGGAAGCCCAATTTCGATGAAAAACGCGACGAGGAAAGAAGCGGGAAGCAAACAATGACTGTTAGAAGTGATTGCGATGTGTAAAGTTCAAGTAATGCAGGAAGTGTGTCATGCAAAGTGATAAGTTTCGCATAGCGAAAAATACAGTTCGCGTCACAGGAGTACGAACATTTCGCGAGTGAAGAACAGCGAATGATCAGAGATCGTAGCAGAAGAAAGAAAGATAATGACGTCCATCAGGGCAAGGCAAGCCGCGTAACTGGAGAAAACAACATGACGCAACGGCATCGCATGGATATAACTCAGCGCAGCACAGCAGCAGAGAAGGGGTGTGCGCTGGAGGCTCTCTAGCTGAGGTCCGCGGTTCGATTCACGACGAGGCAGCAGAGCATCATTGCTCCCAGTAATATATACAATTTTCAAAGTAAGTTAATGTGACAGAATAGCGCTGTATATAGTTAATGTTACTTAGAAGCGGTAGGACAACTTGGATATAAAATTAGCGACCCAAATATTAGCGAAAATGTGGCTTAGGAGATCTCTTATTGATGATATTGTAGGTGACGCAGGGCAGGAAGTCCCATTGAATACTTTAGACACCACAGAAAATGCTGCTGAGTCAGATACACAGACAGTGGTTAAGGAAAGTATGATGACAAAAAGTGAACCTAACAAAATTAATAGTTTCGAATTCATCGTGTAAGCCACGTTTTCAGTTATGATGAGTAAACTAGAGAAAAGTCCTAGAGAAACTAAATAACTAAACCAAAAACTGGAAACTACTAACTATAAAATAGAAGAAACTGTTAGAGAAACTAACAAGAAACTAGAAGAAGATATTTTACAAGCTTTAGGCCACGTGGATGCTATTTCAGGGGGTCAAAGATCCAGTAATGGCGGGAGAGGAGTGAATTCGAGGTCGAGAGAAAGCGACAATTGGAGGGAACGAACAGTAACCATAATGAGCAGAGAGAACATACCAGTTTACAGAAACCAGAATGAAAGGGACAGCGAGAGACGCAGCAGTCAGTTCAACCGATATGGTAGAGGAGATTGGAACTGAGGAGATATTATAATCACAGTAACAGGCGATATGAAGAACAAAATGCGAGATGTATTGATGCAGTACGGGAGAAACCATGAAAAAGGAGACCAGGAAACGGAAAACTAGAAATGAGTTTGTGTGGGGTCTGAACACAGGCCCAGATAAGTGACAGACTATTGACTATGAAGGGAAAGTCCTGGGGATATCAGAGAAGTTCTTTTCGAAAAAAAAAACATGAGATAGATTGTAAAGAGGAATACCAACTGGTTGTAGATGTGGAAAGTAATGGGATGAAAGCAGTTGCTGTTATTGATACAGGTAGAGAGTTACGAGCTGTAGCAGAGGAGTTCTATGACCAAATAAGCGGTAGAAGTGAGGTACAACAATTGCCATCACAAGAAGCTACAGTTATAGATGCATTGTGAGGAAAAAGAGGAAGAAAATAAAGAATCAAGTGTTATTAGAGGTAAATGTTCAAAGAATTTTATTGGAGATTAGTGCTATGGTGATCCCAAATCTTTGTGTTGGACAGATAACAGGGACAGATTTGTCGGTGGACTACACAGCAATTATGGCTTTAGGAAAGGGTGGTATGAGCCTAATGGTAAATGGTACTCAGAGAGAAATTGAATTTGGTAACATGGTTAGTCCCATAGTAAAAGTGGGGGATAAGTACTACCTAAAAATAATGCTTAAGTGAGAAGTAGATATACAGAAAGGTATTCGACAGAGAAAAAGGACTCAGAATCAGAGTGAGGTGGTTCAGTGATAGTAAATGAAATAAAGAATAAAATAAAGAAAACTGATGTTATTGATACAGGTGGGGAAACAGAGCTAGAAAATGTGTTGTTAAACTATAAAGAAGTATTTTCTGTTAGATCAGGATTAATGACGGGAGAACCTTATGAATTTAAAGTGAAGTCACATCAGCCTTTTAAGTTGAGTACCCTATGTCATACCAACATCAAAAAAGGAGGCCATAGATAGAGAAATACAGAGGATGTTGTCTTTACAGATTATAGACATTAGTCAGTCAGTACTGTAACCCACTAGTTTACATTACCAAAAAAGATGATTCAGTATGAGTTACATTGGATACTGATGTACTAAATAAGGCAATAGAAACTGAGAACGATAGTCCAGAAACTTTAGAGGAAGTACTGCAGAAATTTGAGGGTGAATAAGTTATCTAGTCTGGACTTGACTGTGGCTATTGGCAGATAAATTTGGCTGAAAATGGTAGGAAATTCACAGCTTTGATGCCATCAGTTTAAGGTACCGCCTTTTTGACTAAATATTTTAATAGACATATTTACAAGGCCCTTAGATTCCACACTTACAGAGGAGCTGTTATCTAAAACCACTCTGTACATAGACAACACTTTAATTGTAACCAGCAACTGGCAGGATCACAATCAAATTTTCCAGGAAGTACTGAAGGCCTTTCAGAGAGGTAATGTCACAATTAGCTTAGCCAAATCCGAATTCAGAAAAATGGACACAGCAGTTTGGGGCATATTATATCAGCAGAAGGTATTGAACTGAATTCTATTAAACTAGGAGCTATCAAGGGATTCCCACCGCCAAGGAACAAGAAACAAATAAAGTCTTTCCTCAATCTCTATATAATTTTTATCGCAGGTTCGTCAGTAAACAGGTATTAAATGCAGCAGCTATACTGAATTTAACAGAGAATAATGTCCTATGGTCATGGACAGAACGGCGTCAGAAAGAATTTGAAAATGTTAAGGAGGTTCTCTGTAAAGGTGGAATATTGTTTCAGCCATAGTTAGGTAAGGTTTTTGGTATCCGCAGACAGTTTCGATTTTGAAATTGAACCACATCTATTCCACGTAGTTGAGAACGGCGTGGAACAGAGATCAATTAGTTTTGCAGGCAGAATGTTAACAAAGTGCAAATGTAAATACGCAGTTACTATTTGACATGGAGGAAAGTAAACACGTACAGGTGTAATGGAAACATCGACCACCTTAAACAGAAATCGATTCTAACGTTATATCACTGTGAGGAATTTTTGAGGAAGTTGACTGTGAGCTAACCTAATGGAAAAGGAACAATCAAACTGGGATTCATTTCCGAAACACTCCAGCAGAGTATAGCCAACAGTAAACAGGTGGGACAGGGACAGACGTCCTCCCAGCACAAAAGCATGTTGTAACATTACATATTAAAATCGGTCACCAGTCTAATTAGGCATTCTTGTGTCATGCAATATAATAAAGCAGAAGGCAGTGCTAAGACTAACCTAATCTACCTTGACACACACACTAAACTGTTTCCTTATATCTGTTTGCACTACGACACGATTATCTAACCATGCAGATAGATGTACTACTAACTAGGAAGTCAGACAAACTAATGGCCAATGAGATAGCAAACAGTAATGTGTGCGTCTCAACAACACATATCTTAAATGAACTAGATGCAACAGTTTACAGAACCAGTCACCAACACACATGAAACTAGTAGCAATACTAAACAGGGAACAGCATGAAATGATTAAGATTTACATCAGGGGTCTGTTAATGATTATACTCTATAACATCACTGCTTAGTACAGGGTTTTTATGTGCATTAACCAACTTGCATTAGAATAGCTAACACATTAAATATTTCTTTCTTAAACTTGGTTTCAAGCAATTAAGCAGAATGCAAATCTAACTACACTTGCTCTGAAGGAGCCTATGCTTTGCTTTATTAACTAACTAGCATAGTACATGAGGACCCTTAAACTCTCATGGTTTGAAGAACTATGCTCATTAACAAAACTACACAAGTGTGTACGAGAAATGTTAAGTATTCTCACCAATAATTACACAGCTCTACAAAATTAAATTTTTTTTTCGTTGCCAGGGAAGTTTGAACGAAATGGGATATTGTTATGACACTCATTCCGAGTATATTTGTACTTTTTCCAAATTGGCTCTGGTTTTTGAGATATAGGTTATTTGTGGAAATGAGAGTTTCATGTGGATAATATCGACTGCAGGATCCATATATGGTGTAATGTATTTGCTACCTGTTTTTTAATTAGTGATATTGTACTATCTTTATTAAACAATTGTGCTCAGGGAGTGCATCTGTGTGGTTGAGGATTACATCATGCAAACATCACACTGTCAGCATGTGTTCAGTCCTGTTGTGCTGTGCGTGTGTTGAAGATATTGAGGGTTGTGCAGATTTGAATTCGGCGGTACTCGACATTCATTTGTTGGCCGAGGTAATCCCCGCAACAGCCGATAGGTAGCGTTCAGTGTAAACAAGAAAAATGGCGATGGTCGAAAGTCACACACATGTGCAGTGCAGCTTCAAGGAGATAGAACCTTTTCATCGTGACGTAGCAAATAAGAGGTGAGTATTCATTTCACACAAAACAATTAATGATGTTTGTTGGATGTGATTGACATGCAAATACAAGAAAGTTCTGCATAATATGCAGTATTTGTGGAATTTTGTTTTAGGAAAACATGAGTTCTTCACGCCGTCTTTGCGTGAACCATCCAGATGAGTTCTGCTACATTTGTGGTGAATACGTTCTTCAAAAGAACAGGAAGAATATCACTCCTTTTGTGAAGGAAGCGTATCTGGCATATTTCGGAATTAAACTTGGAGATCAAGACAAGGCGTGGGCACCCCATAAAGTTTGTAAATGCTGTGTAGAGCGCTTACGGCAGTGGACAAAACGAAAAAGGAAAAGCTTAAACTTCGGAGTGCCTATGGTATGGCGAGAGCAGAAGAACCATACAGATGATTGCTATTTTTGCATTGTTAATGTGAAAGGTTTTAATAGGTTCAAAAAACGAAAGTGGGAATATCCCGATTTGGAGTCAGCAAGAAGACCGGTGGTGCACAGCAACGATGTTCCTGTACCAACCTTCACAACATTACCCACGCAAACATCATCAGATGACGATGTGCACGGCGAGGAATGTACAAGTAGTGGTTCGGAATACGAAGGACGTGAGACACAACCCCAGCAGTTCGACCAGAAGGAGCTCAGTGACTTGATACGAGAACTCAATCTTTCAAAGCAAGCATCAGAACTCTTAGCATCCAGGCTTAAGGAAAAGAACTGTCTTCATCCAAGTGTTAAAATAACAGCTTACCGGACGAGAGAAGAAAACCTTCTTCCATACTTCAACCAAGAAGAGGTTATAGTGTATTGCAGCAATATACCTGGACTTTTACTTGAATTGGGGCTGCCAGAATATAGACCAGAGGACTGGCGTCTCTTCATAGACAGTTCCACTAGAAGTTTAAAATGTGTTATCCTACACAATGGCAATCGTTACGCATCTATTCCAATTGCCCACTCAACAAAACTTTGTGAAGCATATGCTAACATCAAGATGGTTCTGCAGAAAATTCAGTATATGCAGCACCAGTGGTTGATTTGTGTTGATTTGAAAATGGTGAACTTCTTGCTTGGACAACAAAGTGGATACACAAAGCACCCACGTTTTATCTGCATGTGGGATAGTAGGGCAAAGCACGAACATTGGAAGCAGAAAACATGGCCTCCAAGGGAACATATGGCTGTTGGTGAAGCAAACATCATTAATGAACCTCTGGTTAGTAGGGACAAGATTGTTCTTCCACCATTACATATTAAGTTAGGACTAATGAAGCAATTCACCAAAGCTTTAGACAGAAATGGTAATTGCTTCACATACATCTGCAATACGTTCCCTGGACTCAGTAGTGAAAAACGTACGGCAGGAATATTTGATGGTCCTCAAATTCGCAGGCTCATCAACGATACCAATTTTGCAAGTGTCATGACTGTCACTGAAGCATCGGCCTGGAACAGTTTTGTCGCTGTTGTAAAATGTTTTTTGGGCAATCATAAAGCTCCCAATTACGAGGAACTGGTCAAAAACATGCTCACTAACTTTCAAAACTTAGGAGCTAACATGAGCATAAAATTGCACTTCCTTCACAGCCACTTGGATCGATTTCCTCGTAATCTAGGTGATTTCAGTGAGGAACAAGGAGAGCGGTTCCATCAAGATATGAAAGGAATAGAGGAAAGATATAAAGGAAGATGGGACAGGCATATGATGGCAGATTATTGCTGGAATCTGCAACGTGACTGTTCTGAAGAGACCTATAAAAGGAAAGCGTGCAGGAAGCGGTTCGTCATGGACGGAAAATGATATACTTATAGAGAAACTTTTCAATTATGTTTTATACGTGGACAAATGCCTATCAGGTTTTCATAGAAGCTATTTATAAAGATTATTTTCTTTTTTCACTGTAGTTTGTAGCGCTCGAGTTCAGTATTAGCAATTTTTTCTAATTTTTTGAATAAATCATGCATTATCTCAAAAACTAGAGCCAAACTGCATAAATGGTTGCTATATTCGTCCTCAGCACCACTAACCCATCCTAAAGCCACTCAAATATCCTTGGCAAGAAAATGAGTGTTGACCAGTTATTAATTAAGTAAAGCACAACAAACTATAACTCTTTAAATAACGCATGAGCATTGGCAAGCAGTCCTTTAACCTACTCAAAACATAGTTGGCTTTGCAAATGCCAATACAGCATTAAATTCAAGTTCAAACACTTTCTCATTAAATGAACACTGATGAAACGTAATTCTGATCAAAATACGCAAGTGCAACAATTGTAATTTTTTTCACTTCAGATCAACTTTACTATTTTCAGGCAGCTTTTCAAGTAAGGCAAATTATTTTACAAAATGATTGAAGATTGATTTAAAATGCACTGGAAGTGGAATATTTCTCAAATTATAAAACTGAAATTTTAATACAATAACTCAACACATTAGAAAGCTGTCACAACTATTTTTATGGCTGTCAAATAAGTCTTTTCATAATAAATTAGTACACTCGGAATTAAATTCACTAGGATAGGATTCCTGTCCAGGTATGCGATTTGGGATAATCACATGCAACACCACGATTATTATTAAAACGAACCACATTTAACAAAAAACTGGTCCATTTACAGAGTGCCAAATATAAACCATTTAGTGGCACTGGTGGCGTAATTTGCAGTGGCTCTTAACGTGGCGGTAATACAGTCATGACAGTACTGTTGACCTCGCCCTGTTACAGATCTTCTTGGCGTCGGAATTATATCTTTACAGGGCCAAAACCGATTCCATGAAAATAGTATCATCAAATGCAGCATCCAAGACCCATAAATACTACTCTTAAGCTCTTCTGACCTCAAAACCCCAAGAATATGAGCCACAATGATCCGCTACTGCTAGCGAGATGTTAACCACAGTTTCGCTCAGGTCAGACTCCTAGCAAAGGACAAGTTATCACTTGCACGCCAACCAGACCTTTTCCTCTTCGCCAGGCTATTTCCGTAGCTGCAGGGCTTCACCCATCTTTTACATTCAACCCCATGTTCCCTAACAATGGATGAAGTCATTTACAATAGATTTTATAACAATCATTTTGTATACACAGTTATTTAAGTCCACAAACACAATTTAAATAACACCATTCAAAAAGTTCACATAAACTGACGCTTGGTAGACTAATGAGATGGGCCACTGCTCTTCAGGAATTCCAATTTAATATACATTATAGTCTTGGCAAGGACGATGTGATGGCAGATGCATTGTCATGATTGCCATTAGGACTGGAACAGAGGGAACCGAATGAAACAGATTCCAAAGAAATATGTTTGTTTTACATGAAAGAGGTAGAGCACGAAGGAGAGATTCGAAAAATCTTGAGAAACATCACAAAGAAACAAGAAGAAGACCCAATTTTGGCTATGGTAAAGTAAAAATGGGAAGAAAATCAGGGGCCCAAAAAGAAGAGAATATTATTTGGTTGAAAAAGGGGTGTTGTACCGCAGAACTAATTTAGTGTGGGAAGACTGGAAGTTATACTTACCTGAAGATAGCATACAGGAGTTCATATGTTATATATGTATGAGCTACGGTCATTTTTTACACAAAAAATGTGAGAAAAAGTTGAAAGAAACTTGCATTTTTAACAATATAAGAAAAATATTAGGAACAGGTGGAAAGTGTCAGAAAACGAAAACACTTACAACCAGCGGTAAAGGGCAAATATATTGTATTATACCAAAAGAGGTAGTTGAGCTAGCTGCAGCTGATGTGTTCAGGCCTCTCCCAATCCCCAAAAGAGACTTTAAAAATGTGTTTATAATAATCGATGTGTTTTCTAAAGTTTTAAGATTGTTGCCCATCAGGAAATTTACCAGAAAAGTAATAGTAGATTAGGTCAAGATTATGTACATATCGTATACAGACCTAAACAAATACTTAGTGATCATGGGTCCCAGTTTTTATCAAAACCTGGGAAGAGTACGTTGGAAAGTCTGAATATATATATATATATATATATATATATATATATATATATATATATATATATATATATATTCCATCCGCCTTTGAACTCTGTGGAGAGGGTTATGAAAGAGCTAGGAACTCTACTAGAGCTTTTTGCCATGACTACCATGCTACTTGGGGAATATATCCTAAAGAGTTTGAGGACATACAACAGAAATATCGCCCTATGAATTGTTGATGGGTGAAAGACCTACTTAGTAAAATTCATAAAAAGAACTGACTTGAGTTTTGGAAGAAAAACGTAAATTAGCCTTAGGAAGGGTAACAGCAATGTGAGAGTTTCATGTGGTGAGGGTAATAAGAATAATATACCTAAGGAATACGTAGTGGTTGACCCGATACTGATAAGAGCTCACAGGAAATCGTCTAAAACAAGATGCTGAAATAGAAAAATTTTTGAAGGACCATATGCAGTTAGCAGATTGTCACACCTTAACGTAGAGGAAGTAGCACTTGCAGAGCCCCATGTAGTAAGGGGCATATACAATGTAGTCGATGTTAAGAGATTCCATGGTAATTAAATGGAAGCTTCCAAACTCTGACATACCTGAATATCAGTTACAAGGTAGAATACCTCTCTAGTAAGATAATAAAGAATATACATTGTGAAAGACACAGACATGACCACGAAACGCATTGTAAATAGTTGTTCTTTTAAACTGTCGAGAAAGAAAGTAGTTCTAAGTATTTTGAAATAACATATGTCCAGTTTATGCGTTTGTAACCAAAAGGTAAGGGTTGAGTGAAGCTCGAGAGGTCGTGGTGTGCTGGCGCATTGTGATGTCGCCAAGCCCATTAAAGGGATCGCACATATAACGAGGGGCTAATGACATGTACAGAGCACAGCTGGTGGCTGAAATAGCCGAGCCAGGTGATTATGTGATGTGGCCGGAGTGACGTAGCAGAGAACGTCACGGTCGCAACACTGGTAAACATAGCGGCCCTTTACGAAGTATAGATAAACCAACAATGTGAAACTAAATAATTTATGTTGTGAAAATCAATTTAGTAAAGACTAAAGTAATTAAAAGAGGATAATTTTTCAAGAATTAATTAAATCGACAGGCTGTCGAATAACTTTAGAATTGTTTATTACATAATAATTATTTGAAAAGAAGTCACTAATTCATGAACGTAGTAGTTAATTAAAAGTTTTGAATTTTGGCCACTTGGACAGAACCAGTAGAGTTAGAAGAAACGTCCAGCGTTTTTGGAAATGTAATTTGTTATTAGTATGTTGGTTCTAACATGTGTCTGTTTCATGTATCCATACTGGATGTCTTGATAATGGGAACACAAATTCTGAGCACATCTGCCCAGATGAAGTGCACTGATGAGCAGACCTGATGATCAATCAGCAACCAGAGACGCTGTTTGCATATGCATGAGTTATGGCTGCAGTCAGTATGCAATGCAAACACGTCACCTAGGAGCAACAGTTTCGGCCAGCAAATAATAGTGCTTCTCGCCAAATAAGTGTGTCATTGTAGTGATTTATGAAAGAGTGATCTTGAGTGGTAAATTCTCCGTAAATTTCAATGGTTATCGGTGAAACACCATACCAGTATAAAAAGAAAAAAAAATCCCATGTGGTTTTACGAAATGTGTCGCATACTTTGTATATCTTGTGTATTTAGGAAAATTCTGGAAAATTATGTTGCAATGGACTCCTGTGGGACAGCCAACATACTGCTTGAAATGTGAGCTAAACGTTTGTAATAATTTTTCTAGATTTCTGCTAAAGTTAAACAAATTGTACTGTTACGATATTTCCTAGACAAATTTTACATGCTTGAAAAATTCTTTAAAAGCTAATGTTTATTTGCCTTTGTGCATATACTTGAAGTGTTTATTATAGTTTGTTTTGTTGATATTTTGGAAGAACTTTGTTAGTTAATATTCAGGAGAGCATGATAGTAATAACTCAAAAATTATGCAAATAATAATAATCACAAGCAAGGAAACTGTTTCAGTAGGTTCAAATGTTACACGATTTCATAAACCCTATGCATTTTAAAGATTTCTGTCAAACTACTAAAATCGTTTTTGAAAAGAAAATGAATATTTAAAGCAACTGGCATGGTGTAAATATTGCACCTAAGAACTGAGATATCACGTTTCTAATGTTTCCAAAATTCATATTTTGTCTGAACGAAAAAAACACTAGTTTGAAAAGAAGTAACCGAAGGAGATGTGTAAGATACCCCTTATTTTCAGATAAGAGCGTATTCTACTGTATTTCCAGTTTTGCTATTTCACATACAATCAGCGCTGCAGTACATATGGAGTAAGGAGCAAGCGGTATGTTCCCATGCTAGTTGACAGAGGGGGCTGGCTATCTGGTGGTTTAAGAGCCAGTGGGATGAGGTGCCGATGCAGAAATCGCTCGTGACGTCAGCAAAGAGATGCGTAGGAAAAGTAAATCGTTATTAATAAATATTTGCTAACAAAAGTTGCCTTTAGCCATTAAGACATTAGGGGGAATCTATGGGTCATAAATACAATCTTCCAGTAACTTTTAAATGCCAGGAAACGTTTATATCAATAAATAAATGAATAACTTGGGCACAACCGAAGATGTACGACCTTGTACAAACTATACCGATTGTACACTCAAGTTACAGACTGTGGGCCATAGTCGTGAGTCGTCGATAGGATGCCTTTCGATCTAGTCATGTGGTAGACCATTCTATCGTCCCGTGAACAGTTAGCTTATAATCAATGTGAACAATTTCATTTTCCGGTGTTTCTTAAATAAACGCACCATAATTTCATCCCGTGTAAAAATTATTTCCACAAGAGAAAAACTTATTCCCGCGTCATTGCGTAAACGACAGTAGCAGTGCACTTTCAGAGTCCGAAGGCGCTGCTACGGCTTTGCAAGGGGACATAAAACTACGAGAGCATCTCCACATAACAGGTAGGAAAAAATCCTACGCGGCGGCTCACTAAGTCATTGCAAGGACGGACTGGCTTAATTTGTTTCCTCCTTTCCTACTGGGTAGTTCACTTTTTTGCCAGGCAGTTTAATTAAGCCCGCTATATTAATATCCCTCTGAGGACTAATTGTCGTGGGTAACACAATGTAGGCGCTGTTTTCAGGGAGCTACACTTGGCTGTATGGACCGCAAGTTCAACACGTCATCCCTGTTGCACCTGTCGGCTGATTAGCGCGTGGTCGCAGTCAGCATAGCTACCTCGAGCAGTTCTCCTGGCACAGGACTGAAGATAGCTTCAGGCCCGTATTGCACTGAAACATCTTAGACAAATCATTTATAAAGGCTAGGCCCACACTCCTACTTTTATCACAAAGTAGAAATATTTCTGGAGTATTCAGATGCGCAGAACACATTCTGTGTTGTCAACATACATTGCCACCCTGGTTACGTGATCTCGCTATGGTGCGAGGTTTATCCGTAAAGCGCCTTGTACATTTAGAATATCATTGCATCACTAGCACAGATTCCCTTCGGAAGTGTCGTGGATTTGGTATAGGCGTTTCGCAGACATCGCAAAAATTTACATTTGTTACCTGGAAAAAACTAGGCTCTTAGCTTTGAAGGGCAAAATGAAGGGACACTTCATCTCTTTTCTACAAGTTACACTCCATATGCACTTGTTTTTTTTTTTATTTCTGTGACAATCACCGCTATTTTTCGGTTGTATGTGCTATTTTTATCGTATTGTCGAATCTATTCTAGTAAATTTTTGTTTTGATGTCATTGCAAAACAAGCTGCTAGTAGCCCATTGCTTTTGAAAGTGCCCCGAAAAACGCCGAATTTGCCGAACATTAGCGACAATAACACCAGCTTCTTTTTTTGTATCTAGCTGACCTCGGGGAAGATCAGTTTGGATTCCGCAGAAATGTTGGAACAGTGTGGCAATACTGACCCTGCAACTTATCTTAGAAGATAGATTAAGGAAAGGCAAGCCTACGTTTCTAGCATTTGTAGACTTAGAGAAAGCTTTTGACAATGTTGAGTGGAATACTCTCTTTCAAGTTCTGAAGGTGTGAGGGGTGAAATACAGGGAGCGAAAGGCTATTTACAATTTCTGCATAAACCCGACAGCAGTTATACGAGTTGAGGGGCATGAAAGGGAAGCAGTGGTTGGGAAGGGAGTGTGACACGGTTGTAGCCTATCCCCGATGTTATTCAATCTGTATATCGAGCAAGCAGTAAAGGAAACAAAAGAAAAATTCGGAGTCGGAATTAACATCCATGGAGAAGAAATAAAAACTTTGAGGTTCGCTGATGCCACCGTAATTCTGTCAGAGACAGCAAAGGACTTGGAAGAGCAGTAGAATGGAATGGACAGTGTCTTGAGAGAAGGATAAAAGATGAACATCAACAAAAGCAAAACGAGGATAATGGAATGTAGTCGAGTTATATCGGGTGATGATGAGGGAATTAGATTAGGAAAAGAGACACTTAAAGCAGTAAATGAAGTTTGCTGTTTGGGGAGGAAAATAACGGATGATAGTCGAAGTAGAGAGGATTTAAAATGTAGACTGGCAATGGAGAGGAAAGCGTTTCAAAAAAAGAGAAATTTGTTAACATCGAGTATAGATTTAAACGTCAGGAAGTCGTTTCTGAAAGTATTTTTTGTGGAGTGTAGCCATGTATGGAAGTGAAAGATGGACGATAAATAGTTTAGACATGAAGAGAATAGAAGCTTTCGAAATGTGGCGCTACAGAAGAATGCTGAAAATTAGATGGGTAGACCACACAACTAATGAGGAGGGATTGTATAGAATTGGGGAGAAGAGAAATTTGTGGCACAAATTGCCTAGAAGAAGTGATCGGTTGGTAGGTCATGTTCTGAGGCATGAAGGGATCACCAATTTAGTACTGGAGGGCAGGGTGGAGGGTAAAAATCGTAGAGGAAGACCAAGAGATGAATACACTAAACAGATTGAGAAGGATGTAGGTTGCAGTAGGTACTGGGAGATGATGAGGCTTGCAAAGGATAGAGTAGCACGGAGAGCTGCATCAAACTAGTCTCTTGACTGAAGACCACAACAACAACAACATAATTTTGCTTACTGGCAACACTTCGACGTAGTTTTTAGCACATTTTATGTGCAACTACCCACAACATTACAGAATAACTGACAAGTGAAAAAAATCAAACAATTGGATAAATGTACCCAAAGTATCAATAATATATATGACAAATTTCATTCTTTTACGCTCTCTCTGTCTCTCTCCCTTCCTCTCTCTCTCTCTCTCTCTCTCTCTCTCTCTCTCTCTCTCTCTTTCTCTCTCTCTCTCTCTCTCACACACACACACACACACACACACACATACGCGCTGTTTTTCTTCTCTATTGTGGGGAACATCCTTTCCGACAAGGGTGAAATGTTTCACAAACATGTTGCTTTTCATTAAAACAGTAAACTGTTTCTTCATGTTAGGGAGACCATATGGCAAATATATTCCAGATTAAAGCAACAAAACTGACCTGATACAACACAGGCGTGAGCTATCATAAATGAATCAAGGGGATGGGGGGGGGGGGGGGGGAATCGTAACACTTACACAGTCTCTTTTGATGGCAAATCCAGGATGGACTGTAACTTATTGTGCCTATCTACGACTCAACATCTCTGTTATATGGCGAGTGGCAACTTTCCTTTTCATATTATTGTTACAGTCTCTTTAGAGTTTCACTATCAACTTAAAATGGCATTTTTAGATGTAGACATTCATTGGCGCTTAAGTATATGCACATCTACATGGAATTTACTATTAGATATGACTGTTACAAATGGCTAAAGATTTTACTCAACAGTCCTGCACGTTTTACACATATAACAACAGATTTAAAACATTTATTCAAAATGCAGCCAAAAAAGCATATCAACGTAATCACAACTATTTTTTCTTATTTGACGTACTTCTCTTTTCGACCGTTGCGACAACAGCAATTTATCACTGCCATTATAAATACACAAATTATAAAAGCGCAGCAAGTACATGTAATATTAAAGCTTCGAACTCCACAGACGGTGCATTCTGAGATCACATGACAGTCACAGTCTAATATTGACAACAGTGAGATTACTACTGACAACATGCGCAGAACGCCAGGCTTACCCCAGGGATACTTCTATTCTTATCAGTACGTTTACATGCGACACGTCTTCCGAAAGACGAAAACCGAAATTCGGAAACTGCGTTTTCCTGTCGTATTTACTTGTTATGTCCTTTGTCATTTCCAAAATGTCTCTTTTTACACAAAATAGTGCAAAACATGATTGTAATAGCAGAACAAAAAACAATCTGTATAAGGACTATAAAAGCTTAACATTAATACAAAAAGGAGTCAACTACATGGGTACTCATATATTCAGTAACTTACCAGAGCATATCAAAGGTCTTGTAATTGATAAAGATCGGTTTAAGAGTGAATTAAAGAACTTCCTGTTGGCCAACTCCTTCTACTCCATCCATAAATATCTTCACAAGGATTATAGCTAAAGCGAATTTGCTAGCCCAGTTAAATATGGCGCCTGGAAAACAGCTGTTGCAGTTTCTGGTTTAGTCAACACAATTACTATTTCTCTTCAATTAGACAAGACGTAAACAGCTTCAGTCTAATATTTCTATTTATTCTTCACTGTACAAAAAGCCACCTCCATTGTACAAAAAGCCACTCCGTCCATATTAGCCGAAAATTTTTAAAAACAAGGCAAAAACCTGACGTCCCAAGCACGTTTCAACACCAGTTGCGTTTACATGGGAGAGAAAATCGATTACGGAATTGGAAAACAAGCAACTAGAAGCGAATTTCCAGAATCAATTTTGAGTTGTTTATATGACCATCCAGAAGCGGTATTGCGAAAATGGTTTACGAAACCCGGTTTTGGAAGCACCATGTAAACGGGGTTTATGAGCTTTATGCAGTGATCCCTATACCGTCGAACATCAGCCATCTGAACGTGCCAGCAAAAGGTGCTCCTATTTCGTTCCTTGCGCAATTACAACATGGCTGCCACGGAATATCACGAGAACGCAAAATGAAAATACTTTTCCGTTCTGCTCCCTCGTCAGTCTATTACATCTCATACTGATATAAAGTTCGAAGCCAGAAATAAATAAAGAATTCTTTATCACATACTGACTGGTGGAAATTTTTGTCTACCTACAACATGGCGTACGCGTATTCTACTATTCTGAAAGCAAGAGGCAAGGCGTGTGCTACGCTTAATTACTCTTATATAGCTTGCTTTTTCTCACTTCGCATGCTTTCATTACTATTTTGTTCCTGTTGTTTCATATTTAGTGCCGGAATTTCCTTACTTCTTACATAGTTTATGCCGTTGAAGAGATGAATACAGTAAGCAGGCTCAAAAGGTTGTAGGCTGCAGTAATTACTCGGAGATGGAGAGTCTTGCACACGATAGAGTAGCGTGGAGAATTGCATCAAAACAGTCTTCAAACTGAAGGTGACAACAACATCAAGATTGTTATGGCGACGATTGTTAATGTTGAAATAGTCTGTTATTCATTGACCATTACGTTAGTTTTAAGAAAGCAAGAATGTCTAGTTCGCAAATACACAGTAAAGGTAGAACACCTAAATTTTTAAACAGGGGCTTACAGGAGTTTCGTTTATTACTATAATTGCCTTTCTTGTGTTCTGAAAACTCGCTTAGGTGCTACCAAATTACCCCAGAATATGACCCCACATTTAAGGTTGGAAAGAAAGGAGACATAATAGGTACTCTAGTTTTTCACGGGATACCCGCATTTTAAATAACATTGAAGCTAATATTATTCACGTTTTCCATCATAAACACAGTGACGAAGTTAATAAGTATGCTGAGTCAGACGGCTAGGCATATATCTAGATCTGAAATTGATGTGATAAACACATCATGAGGTACGCAGCAAGCTGTTATAAGTGGTTTCATCCTTCACAAATCATAAAAACAGTTGCTTACATACTAAACTTTCTTCTGTTAACATTTCCTTCTTTTTATTGGTTTCTTGGAGCCTAAACAATGCACTACCATTAATTCTCTGGAAAAAAACGTAGCTATCAAAGGAATATGTAGTACCGAACGTGACTGAATCAAAGAGATATAAATTGGACTGGATCATATAGGTCACCCACCTCAGTGATTTACAAGATTATTATACGCTAAAAACATACCTTGCCGCAAAAGTAAACAAAAGTTGTCTGAGTAATTATCACAAAGACGTGAGGTATATAGACATGACCCTACATGTGATAGTAATCTATATTTCGTTTTTAGACTGAATGAACGTCAATAGTTTTAACTTCGTTGGGATGAAGATGTCAATGAAAGATCTTTACTCGTGATACAGACGCCTAGAAAAATATGAGAGTTTGAGGTCTTACAACAAGCATTAATAGTGAAGTGTTTATGAAATTTGAAAATTTTTTTCTTGGTTTAAACAAACAATCGTACACCATTAAAGTAATTTATAGGCATACAGTAATAATTACGTTTAAAGTATCTGTATAAATCTAATTAAAGTAATCCCCAACATGCCAGTAGCATATGGTATGGTCTTAGTGTATTAATTTTGGGGAAAAAGCTTCAATAACGCTATTGAATGCACAATGATAATTAATACCTCGTTACGATACAACAAATGTTGACAACCGTTTAATCTTGAGGATACTTGTGCAACGGGATCACACACGAGGGTTGCAAAAATAGATGTGCTTGCTGTGTTTCAGGCAAAAATTCGTAAGCTCTACTGAAGTATTATCGACACCATATTTTTCTTTCTATAGCGGTCAGCATTTTAGTATTATCGCTAATTTGTTTAGTACATATAGATAATTGGGGGTAAAGTATACGAATTTTATAGGTACGAATATACAATCACATTCCACTCGAGCATAGCATAACGTCAGCTAGTCATCTGTCACTGCAAGCTGGCCTGTACAACAGCTAGTCACGTGATACGTCTTTCCTGTCTGAAACGTCGACGCAGCCAGGCGTTTAACTGACGGAGACATTCCCGTGATCTCTGCACTACCTGGATGTTGATCTCTGATCTCAGAGCATGAATTTCGGCATGTCTGCAGGTTCTTGTCATCTGCACAGTCCGCCATGTGGCAGTTAGGCAAAACATTTCCACCGGCCTGTATGTGATGAGGAATTCTTTACTTATTTCTGGCTTTGAACTTAATATCAATATGCGATGTAATAGGTTAATGTGTGAATAGATTCTAAAAGTATTTTCGTTTTGTATTGTGACATTTCGTGGCAACCATGTTGTAATTAGGCTAGAAACGAAATACTAGCAACTTTGGCCAGCACGTTATATCAGCTCGAGCTTGATATCCAGATAGTATAGATATTACTGGTTATATATATTTATAAAGGATATCATAAAAGTATCCCTGTAAACTGTCAAATTTTTTAAGGCTTTTCTAAATGATATTTGACAAATTTAATACGAACTTTAATATGCACGGTATGCGTCTCTAATGCTCTCAGATTACGACTGTTGATGCCGTAGAGTAGAAATATCTCTGGAGTGAGCATTCAGATGCGCAGAATAGATTTTGTATTGTCAACATATAGTGCCATCGTCGTCGCGTGATCTCTGGACGGTATAGGTTTGTCTGTAATGCGTAGTATAAATTTTAAATGTCATTATACGCTAGTACAGATTCCCTTCGTAGGTGCTGTGGATTTGATATAGGCGTTTTGTAGACGCCATAACCATTTGCGTTTGATACCTCGAATAAACTGGGCTCTTACCTTTGAAGAGGAGAATGAACAGGAGTCACTTGACGGCACTATCACGTCAGCGTATCTGTCTGTCACATCAGATCACGTCAATTCGCGTAGCTGATTATCGAACGGCGAAAACGAGGTTACGAGTCTCCATCCGTGATACAAAAAGTCGGAGTATAGTATCGAAGTGAACTAACAACGACAAAGTTTATTAATTGAGAAAGCAAACTTCAAAACACACGTTCTTGGTAAGTTTTGTTTGGTGAAGTTCTGAGAAGTGAAACAACGTTTTAAAACATCGCCACTTATTTGCAGCGAAAATTTATACATTAAAGCATATAAAACGATAGTTACAGGGTGTTCGGAAATTGCCGTTACAAACTGTTAGGACTTGTAGAGGGGAGTGAGTACATAATACAGGGTGTACATTAAGTCCGGAAACACTTTCAATTATTTATTGCACAAGAACTAAACATTGTACAGATGCCATGCATATTGCATTTTGAAGAGAAACTCTGAAAGTTTTTTCTTGTTACAAATATTCTATATAAGAACCATGAGTGGCCCGGTAGACGTCAATACGGTAATAGAATTAATTCTTGCCATACCCATCGTCGGCTGTGGCAGTCGCTTCCATATTCTCTCCCGGAGCTCTGCTACATCAAGTGGTAGAGGCGGTGCATACACCAGATCTTTAATGAGTCTCATAGAAAAAAGTCACACGGAGTTTGATCTGGTGATCGGGGAGAAACTCATGAAACTCTAACATACAGAAAGCTCGCTCCGCACCAGAACTCGCCATGTTTGCGACTAGCGCTGACTATCGGCAAATTACCAAACAACGCTGTGGCGGTATACATGAAAAAAAAAAAAAGTTTCAGGATTTCTCTTTAAAATGACATGTGTATCATACCTGAACAATGTTTGTTTCTTGTGCAATAAATAATTGAAAGTGTTCCCTTACTTTAAGTACGCCCTGTATTTTGAATAGGGAGACATGTCTAAAAGCGTACCGTTTCCGTTCTACTGCATTTTAAGTTCAGATGTTTAACTAATCCACTTCTGCCTGAGGAAATGAATTAGGCGTAACGCACTACAATTATTATGTAACGTCCATTTATCACTTAAGCAGAAAAAAATGGAATAAGCCTATGGCATCGTTGGCCGGGACGTTCGGCCGCCAAGTGCAAGTGTTATTTCAGTCGACGCCACATGGGGCAACTTGCGAGCCAGTGAAGAGGATAAAATGATGATGAGGACAACATAACACACAGTCACCGTCGGAGAAAATCTACAACCCGATCGGGAATCGGACCCGGGCCCGCATGCATGGGAGGCGTGCACGTTACCACCCTGCTAAACTAGCGGACACTTAAGCACAACTGTTTGTGTTGACTATTCTAAAACAAAAATGAACCCGACATACTATACGTACAGAATAGTGCTGATGCATTATAACAGCGGCTCGATGTGCCGACCACGAACGTCGTTACAGGCCTTGTACGTACATAGCATGTTTTGGTACACACACTCCATCCCACCTGGTGTCTCTCCAGTTTCTACTGCACCGGCCACAACTCGTACCGGCGGATCTTCCTCTGCTTTACTGGAGTCCCTCAACAAAGCAAACGTTAAGTGACATCAGGTGACCGTCTGACGTAGTACACTTCATCATCTCCACCTTACTGCTTACCAGAACAAGTAAATCTATGACTTTTCTCTTTCCCTCAGCAGAAGTGGATGAGTTAAACATCTGTAAAACCGTCGTAGAACGGGCGCTGTACCTTTCCGGACGTAAGTTCCTATTCAAAATATAATGTGCTCAAAAATGGCTCAAATGGCTCTGAGCACTATGGGACTTAACATCTGTGGTCATCAGTCCCCTACAACTTAGAACTACTTAAACCTAACTGACCTAAGGACATCACACACATCCATGCCCGAGGCAGGATTCGAACCTGCGACCGTAGCGGTGACGCGGTTCCAGACTTAAGCGCCTAGAACCGCACGGCCTCACTGGCCGGCTATAATGTACGCACTCCCCTCTACAAGTCCTAGAAGTTTGTAAATGGCATTTTCGAGCAATATGTATAAAGGAATAATTGAAGCCTGTTTACCTTATCCATTAGGTTTTTTGTTAATTAGCTAATAACGTCATAGACAACTGTATTGTTCTCCTTAGTTAACGCTGGCCTTTTCACTTAAAATGTTATGTAAAGGAAGATGCTTCGTCACCTTACGTTCTTATTTATACTCATTGTGGACATCAGCTCTGTTCTGTTACTGTAAAACCTAAAAAAATTTCCCTTCGAAACATGCGACCTTGCTAGTGTAAGAACAGTTAATGGAAAAACATTCCCAAGCTGTCATGAAACATTTGTAACTGGGACGAAAACACGAAAACAAAGCATTATAATAAAATAGAGGTTATGAAGACAAAGAAGGACAAAAATCAATTATAAAACACGGGCTAATAGGCTAATTCACAATGTTAGCAAACGGCGATATCAATTTTACCGAGAAACGACGTGAAGTGACAGTACGTTGAAGACCTGTCTGAATACTGCCATTTGGAGTGCATTGTGGAGTGTTTTGACGTGACGCAACGGCCAATGTGAATTGCCAATCAGCGTCACACCGACATCACGTGTCAATTCCAGATTAATATCGGCAATATGAACAGAACGCAATGCTCACTCCAGAAATATTTCTACTGTATGTTTGCTGCCAGTGGAGTCGGACAAAATATTCCAGACTGTCTCAGAAAATGTCGGAATGTTTTTCTGCTCCCTAAGCGCAAGCTGATAGAATTTCTTTGCCTCCCACTCCCTCTTCTCTCGGTGTGTCGAATCGGTTTTGTTCTTGCGACTGGAGGGGGGTGTTTGGCTTTCTCTCCGCCAAAGCCGGTCCCAATCCTGGTTGACAAAGGAGGAGGGGGAGGAGTAACGCCTCGTTAAAAAACCTTGGTTCACCCGGCCCGGGTGACAGTACCTCGTGAGGGTCCCTTGCCAGGGAAACGGTGAAGACCTCAACGGCAGTGAAAGCGGCGATGAAGATCATCAGAACGGCGGAACTGGCGGAAGAGGCAGGCTTTTGTATAAAAGCACCAGACTGTAGCGTCTGTTCCCACAGTGGGTGGCTACAAAAGGCGTCTGTCCCACATGTTAGTGGCGGCCTCACTTCTAATTCTAAGCTAAATGCTTGAATTTTTATCATCGAAAGGTTCAACTACCTTTCCCCAAACCAACCTTTAACCTAAAACGTGATGGTAAATTTCAAAAGGAAAACTACTCCAGGAAGTAACCAATCTTCCATCGCTATTTATGGCGGTGCAACTAGGCCTTTGGATTCTGGATAGCCAAGAACATCATGTAAGGAAGAGTCGGAGCTTCCTAGTACTTCTTCAAAGATAAGACGCAAGAAGAAACATCTACTGGGGACTCTGAACATCAACACACTTACGAAAGTTGGAAAACTAAAACACCTAACAGACACTCTCAATCAACGCAACATACTTATATTAGCACTTCAAGAAACAAGGTATCTGGATGAAACTGCATTTGAGTCAGGTGGATACAGGATCTACAAAGGAAAAACAGCCATTAGAAATTCGAACAATACCACTATATTAGGGACCACATTTATGTTCAAAAAGCAACTTACGGAATCAATAACTAATTTTAGCTCCCCATCAGAACGAATTTCATTTCTGATGTTCAAGTCAGACAATAAGCGTTGCACTATGGTAAATGCACATGCACCTATCAACCAACATAACAGAATAAATGTTGACAAAGTGGAAGATTTTTAGGAAATGCTAGAACACGAAACATCCATATTACCAAAAGAACACAGAAAAATTTTAGTGGGTGACTTTAACGCACAAGTTGGCAAAGAAATAAAATTTAAATCAGTACATGGAGATTATCGATCGCATGCAAGAACCAACAGAAATGGGGAAAGACTCACAGATTTTCCTAAACAATTTAATCTGAAACTAATGTCGACATGTGTCAGGAAACTTGCAAGAAAGAAAAAAACGTGGGTATCATCTAATCCAAATCAAGGTGAATATCAGTTAGACCATGTGGCAATAACGACTCGCAACTACAAGGAAATTTTGGATGTCAGAGTGAGGAAGGGCCTAAACATCGACTCAGACCATTATCTGACTGCAATAAAGACCATGTTCCAACCGAACAAACCTAAACCGAAACCAAGAAGACTTCCAAGCGTAAACACTAAATTTCTCATGCAAAATCAGGACAAATTCTGTGATATACTAAGCACAAGAAAAATAGATGACTAAGAAAAAATTGAAAAAACAATGCTAGAGTCATTTAAAGAAATGGGCAAACACAAAGAATACCAAGACACAGATGTTGGAACGAGCAGTGTGATGAAGCAATTGACAATCGTCTAAAGGCATGGAAAAAATGGAACAGTAATAAGAAACATGAACACTGGGAAGAGTTTAAAGAAGAAAGGAAAAACACAGCAAAAATCATCAGATCAGTAAAAAGAAAATATGATAAAGACAGATTAGAAGAAATTGATTATGACTTTAGAAGAAACAGCACTAGGGTCTTCTATAAGACTTTCAGAGAAGTTTTAACAGGATTCCAGTCACCAAGTTTACATTTTAACGATAAAAATGGAAAAATGGTTTTAAGCAATAAACAGAACTGCCAAATTTAAGCTGAATGCTTTGAAAAATCTATTAAATTGTGAAGAGCCTAATGACAGATTACAATTTCAAAAACCACAACATGCAAATCCACCATCGAAACCACCTACAGTAGAAGAAATAGAAAAGATTATCAAAGCACTGAAGAATAACAAAGCACCAGAAGAGGATGGGATAGTAGCAGAAATGTGAAAACTAGGGGGCTTATCCGCATGGCAGAAAATTCACAAAGTCATTAAAGACATTTGGACAAAAGGAATCATACCCAGTGATTGGAAACAAGCATTGATCCATCCTCTCCATAAAAAAGGAGATAAAACAGACACCAACAACTACAGGGGCATATCCTTGTTATCAGTGACATACAAAATATTTTCTAAAGCACTTTTAAATAGAATAGAGGAACAAGCAGGACCTAATATAGGAGATTATCAAGCAGGATTTAGAAAAGGTAGGTCATGTGCGGAACAGATTCTTAATTTAAAAACAATTTTGAGAGTGAGAGCTATACAAAATAAAAATACAGTAGTTACTTTGGTAGACTTCAGGAAGGCCTACGACTCAGTTGACAGACAAACACTATTCCAGATACTTTATGAATCAGGGATAGATGAAAACACCTGAAGGCTTGTAAAACAAACGCTTACAGATACAACATCAAGAATTAAGTTTCAAGGCGAAATTTCTGAACTATTCAAAATCAAAACAGGCGTTCGACAAGGAGATGGACTGTCTCCAATTCTCTTTAACTTGGTTTTAGATAAAATAGTAAAAACATGGGATAGCACATTAAAAAAACAGAGGCACAAAGGGTATAAGCATGGGCCAAGGAAAGAACAAATTTGAAGTGAAATGTCTAGTCTTTGCGGATGATATGGAATTGACAACAGAGATGCGAACAGGCTCAACAGCTATGCTTGATCTGTTACACGAGATTGCTGAAAAGACTGGGCTAAAAATATCCTATGAAAAAACCGAGTATATAGAACACAAACATAATACAGAAAAGTTTATGAAAACAAAGTATGGAAAAATTAAAAGAGTTGATAGATTCAAATACCTGGGGGAATGGATCAAAGCCAATGGATTGGCAACAAAAAAAGAAAGAATAAAGAAGACAGAATTTGCATATAAATTAACACAAAACTACTACAATAAGAAATCAATATCCATACAAGCGAAGATTAGACATTATAATTCAGTTATCAGGACACAAGCAACGTATGGATAGAGTACCTAACATTGAATAAGAAAGGCGAATTAAGAGAACTAGAAAAAAAGAGAGATGAAAAATACTAAGAAAAAATCTAGATCCAGAGAAAAACAAGGAAAATAGGTGGATTAAAAGGAGAAATGAAGACTTATACAAAAATACAGAAAAGATCACAGATACAATGAGGAAGAGACGGCTAAAATTTTATGGACATTTAAAAAGAATGGAAGAAAAACAGATTACAAAGAAAATTTTTAATTACGTTAGTAAGCTGTAAAAAAAGGTGTAGGATGGATAGAAGCAGTAAAGAAAGACGCCAACAAAATAGGTGTTACAGAAGAAATAATACGTGACAGGAATCACTTCAGGCTACTGATAGAAAACGCAAACTATGAAGAAGATGCGCCAAAACCTCTACCCAAGAGAGTGTGGACAGATGAGCAGAGACGAGCAATTGGCGAGAAAATGAAGAAATACGGAGAAGAACGGAAGAAGAAAAGAAACACCATATGTCTTAAGTTATATGCGGTCCATAGCTGGCCAATATATATATATATATATATATATATACACTCCTGGAAATTGAAATAAGAACACCGTGAATTCATTGTCCCAGGAAGGGGAAACTTTATTGATACATTCCTGGGGTCAGATACATCACATGATCACACTGACAGAACCACAGGCACATAGACACAGGCAACAGAGCATGCACAATGTCGGCACTAGTACAGTGTATATCCACCTTTCGCAGCAATGCAGGCTGCTATTCTCCCATGGAGACGATCGTAGAGATGCTGGATGTAGTCCTGTGGAACGGCTTGCCATGCCATTTCCACCTGGCGCCTCAGTTGGACCAGCGTTCGTGCTGGACGTGCAGACCGCGTGAGACGACGCTTCATCCAGTCCCAAACATGCTCAATGGGGGACAGATCCGGAGATCTTGCTGGCCAGGGTAGTTGACTTCCACCTTCTAGAGCACGTTGGGTGGCACGGGATACATGCGGACATGCATTGTCCTGTTGGAACAGCAAGTTCCCTTGCCGGTCTAGGAATGGTAGAACGATGGGTTCGATGACGGTTTGGATGTTCTGTGCACTATTCAGTGTCCCCTCGACGATCACCAGTGGTGTACGGCCAGTGTAGGAGATCGCTCCCCACACCATGATGCCGGGTGTTGGCCCTGTGTCCCTCGGTCGTATGCAGTCCTGATTGTGACGCTCACCTGCACGGCGCCAAACACGCATACGACCATCATTGGCACCAGGGCAGAAGCGACTCTCATCGCTGAAGACGACACGTCTCCATTCGTCCCTCCATTCACGCCTGTCGCGACACCACTGGAGGCGGGCTGCACGATGTTGGGGCGTGAGCGGAAGACGGCCTAACGGTGTGCGGGACCGTAGCCCAGCTTCATGGAGACGGTTGCGAATGGTCCTCGCCGATACCCCAGGAGCAACAGTGTCCCTAATTTGCTGGGAAGTGGCGGTGCGGTCCCCTACGGCACTGCGTAGGATCCTACGGTCTTGGCGTGCATCCGTGCGTCGCTGCGGTCCGGTCCCAGGTCGACGGGCACGTGCACCTTCCGCCGACCACTGGCGACAACATCGATGTACTGTGGAGACCTCACGCCCCACGTGTTGAGCAATTCGGCGGTACGTCCACCCGGCCTCCCGCATGCCCACTATACGCCCTCGCTCAAAGTCCGTCAACTGCACATACGGTTCACGTCCGCGCTGTCGCGGCATGCTACCAGTGTTAAAGACTGCGATGGAGCTCCGTATGCCACGGCAAACTGGCTGACACAGACGGCGGCGGTGCACAAATGCTGCGCAGCTAGCGCCATTCGACGGCCAACACCGCGGTTCCTGGTGTGTCCGCTGTGCCGTGCGTGTGATCATTGCTTGTACAGCCCTCTCGCAGTGTCCGGAGCAAGTACGGTGGGTCTGACACACCGGTGTAAATGTGTTCTTTTTTCCATTTCCCGGAGTATATATATCCTGAAAGTTTGGCCGCACCTTTGTGTTACAAAAAGGTACGCCCAAACTTTCAGGAAACATTCCTCGCACACAAAGAAAGAAAATATGTTATGTGGACATGTGTCCGGAAACGCTTACTTTCCATGTTAGAGCTCATTTTATTACTTCTCTTCAAATCACATTAATCATGGAATGGAAACACACAGCAACAGAACGTACCAGCGTGACTTCAAACACTTTGTTACAGGAAATGTTCAAAATGTCCTCCGTTAGCGAGGATACATGCATCCAGCCTCCGTCGCATGGAATCCCTGATGCGCTGATGCAGCCCTGGAGAATGGCGTATTGTATCACAGCCGTCCACAATACGAGCACGAAGAGTGTCTACATTTGGTACCGGTGCTGCGTAGACAAGAGCTTTCAGATGCCCCCATAAATGAAAGTCAAGAGGGTCGAGGTCAGGAGAGCGTGGAGGCGATGGAATTGGTCCGCCTCTACCAATCCATCGGTCACCGAATCTGTTGTTGAGAAGCGTACGAACACTTCGACTGAAATGTGCAGGAGCTCCATCTTGCGTGAACCACATGTTGTGTCGTACTTGTACAGGCACATGTTTTAGCAGCACAGGTAGAGTATCCCGTATGAAATCATGGCGGTGAATCGAGGAAGTACAGTACATACTGAGGAAACTAAAATGAGCTCTAACATGGAAATTAAGCGTTTCCGGACACACGTCCACATAACATCTTTTCTTTATTTGCGTGTGAGGAATGTTTTCTGAAAGTTTGGCCGTGCCTTTTTGTAACACCCTGTATATATATTGTGCTCACTTCCTTTTAAAATAAACATTTTTACTATTATGTCCATCTGGAAATGTTCAGAATGAATCTACTTCTAAATACGAGTTTTGTGAAACAGCCTGTAATTTGACTCGTTTCTGTCAGTAATGTCTGCCACGGAAAGTATCCACAAAACACGTAAGTAGCTAGTGCACTAACAAGGTTCAGTGGTGCCGATTTGTCTGTGGTGTAGGTCTTACAGACTGTGCTACAAAACTGCCTGAAGGAACAACTTCGCACTGTAGGAAATAACGTTAAATAAATGAATAAAATAAAAAGCATTTCGTTTAATCGATTGAAAATCATAACTATTCCACAACATTCCTACAGAATGAGGGTAAAGCTGCTCTCAATTCCAAGGTAGGTTGATTGGTGCTTTACTTATGAAGGCTACATTGTCTTCCTTCGATCTTTCTCAACCGTGGTGCCAACTTGGCGATTTTCATATTAACAAATCATTTCCACATGTGAAAGAAGCTGTAAGCGACAAAAAAATAACTGAGATTTGAGCTCCGACCTTTGCGCTTAGAGTTTGACGCCCAGTTACCGAACATCTTTCCACAACAAGGGGAAATAAATAATCGGTAAGCGCTCGTCCGAAAAAGTAGACAAATACATGGTACCGATTCCAAAAATTGTGATGAATTTCCTGCAAGTTATTTCGCCCTGAATAAACTGTCAGTGTCATAAATATTTAGCTTTTCTGTATATGGCACAGCATACAAATTCCGTGCTTATGCAGCTACATCAGAATACTAAAAATGCTATGCAGGGCGCCCTAGCACACCGGCTTGAATGTATTTGCATATATGCATCTCCGAGTGAAATCTATCTATGCAAAAGAAAAAAAGAAGCTATTTTCTTAATATCTTGTGTGAAAGATTTTATCGCTTTCCACAATATTATATGATTCCTTATATTTAAATATCAGTGACAGAAAGAATGCAGAAGGAAGAGAAGGGATATCTATTGATATTATACTTCCTAAAAAAGTTGCCAGTCAAAGCTTCTTCTCCGAAATAGGTCACGTCATGTAGAATAAACTTTTTGCCTTTCGTTAGGTAAATGGTCAGAAGTCTTTTTAGTTGCTATTTCTACGCTAATGTTAGTTTCTACGAAAATGAACGAAGACTATTATAAACTAAACTAAACTCCATCCTAACAGGCTATGTAGGCAACGGTACCGACCGACCGCCGTGTAATCCTCACTCCACAGGCATCACTGGATGCAGATATGGAGGTGCGTGTGGTCAGCACACCGCTCTCCCGGCCGTTGTCACTTTTCGTGACCGGGGCCGCTACTTCCTAAATAAGTAGCTGCTCAACTGGCTGCATAAGGGCTGAGTACGCCCCGCTTGCCAAAAGCGCTCGGCAGACTGGACGGTGACCCATCCAAGTGCTAGCCCAGCCCGACGGCGCTTAACTTCGGTGATCTGACGGGAACTGGTAATTATAATTATTTACATCATAATTCCTTCTGAACTGTAATCAATAAACTTCATCACCAAATGAATATACTGCGAAGCTATAAATTAAATACTCAACGCTTTAAACAGATGATCTTCGATCATAACATTATCTTATTATTATTGTACGTTATTGCATCGTGAAGCTTGTTTCCTTTACAGACGAGATATCCCAGATTACCAGATTACAATGCCACAGCACATTAGTGAGTAAAAATAAGTAATAAACCTAATTTACTGATCTGCAATGACACTAAGTGCGAAAGTGGCTGAAGAGCCTTGTTTGAGGGAGTAGCATGAAAAATAGGTGATGTTCGTGATATTTTTCTCATGTAAAATACAAAGTAATGCTAACTCTAAGGATATAGTATCATTTCTTACACTTTTGTCTTTAAGAAATGACTTTTGTGGCCGGCCGAAGTGGCTGTGCGGTTAAAGGCGCTGCAGTCTGGAACCGCAAGACCGCTACGGTCGCAGGTTCGAATCCTGCCTCGGGCATGGATGTTTGTGATGTCCTTAGGTTAGTTAGGTTTAACTAGTTCTAAGTTCTAGGGGACTAATGACCTCAGCAGTTGAGTCCCATAGTGCTCAGAGCCATTTGAACCATTTTTTTTTTTTTTTTACTTTTGTGTCCACATCGGACTTTCCCTGTAATCGCTGCACCAGATGGAAGGACCACTTGCAACCGGAAAACTTGTCATCGGTGGGAATTCCGGAATCCTTCTTGTTGGACGTGTAACAAAAAAGATTTATACAAGTCTTTTCTACCAGCATACATAGGATAACTGAAAAAAAAATTAAGTTCTAACAAAATGATGACGTGTTGAACTAGATGTCATTTTCTCCGCCCACAAAACCGAGATAAAAGCGTGAACCACAAATACACTTTAGAAAATGTTGCAAAACGGTTACGTATGATGATAGAAAATTCAAAATCGTATGCACCGTTCTCGTTATGTTCCCCTCATTTGGAAATTACGGTTTCGACAGCAACAAGTTTGAGGTTTTGGGCTACATTTTTTGTAGTTAAGATAAACATACTTACGGTCAGCGAGTCCTGGACCATATAGCAGTCCTCTTATATCCAAAAGGACGTCCTACTCCATCTTGTTTGTGGCCATGGTGGTCCTGCGGGTTTCTTTGGTAGCTTCTATCATCCGCTCCTCTGCTCCCTCAACACGCTTTTCGTCTGCTTTTATGCAGAAGTTGTAAAGAGATGGTCCGCTTTAAGTTCGAGCTCGTTCATAATTTTCATAACGCCTGTTAGGCTGTCGCTGAAATAACATGTCGACTATTTTTTTCCGCTACGAATGATTTTCGAGAGACACTTTTTCACAAATTACCTTGTAGCTCGGTAACAAAGTTTCTGGCGAACTTCGGATAAATACTACAATAAAATTATTACCCCAGAGAATATCTTAAGCAAAAAAGAAATCGATTTTTGAAATTTTCAAAGAGGACTTCCCTTGTAAGGGACTCTACCACTTTTTCTATAACTTAAATGATGGTCTATTTCATCCTTAACTAACGAGGTGACTTCTTTGTAACGTTTTCTACGAGGTGGGGGTCTGTGACCACTCCTTTCATAACGAGACTTGAAGCATAAGTACTTCGAAAATTTATTTTATAATTACTTAAGTATTGTTTAACTACGGCTTGTTGATTTTACTGCGCTAAATGAAGCCTGCAGTATTTTAGTTTTTGTCACAGAAAATCGCATACTTCTGCGTTTTTTTTTAAATAGTACATATGTACGGATTGCTAGAGAACTGTATTTTTGGTTAGACACTGGACTCGCATTCGGGAGGACGACGGTTCAATCCCGCGTCCGGCCATCCTGATTTAGGTTTTCCGTGATTTCCCTAAATCACTCCAGGCAAATGGTGGGATGGTTCCTTTGAAAGGGCACGGCCGACTTCCTTCCCCATCCTTCCCTAATCCGTTGAGACCGATGACCTCGCTGTCTGGTCTCCTTTCCCAAACAACCCCCTCCCCCCCCACCACTGTATTTTACTTTCTGAAATGTTACAGTGTCCCTGTAGCAATTACATTTTCACACAAAACAAAATTCCAGGGTTTAAACTTGTACATAAAGATTGCACTCTATAAGTGCAAAAAGAAAGTCTGTAAAATTGACATTCTATTCTGGGATCTGCATTTCGCTTTACCACCATTCAGAGCACATTTTATTTCAACTAACAATTTAATTATGCTATTGGAGAAACAGCAAGGTACCCATCATCAGTGCCTTGAAGCTCTTCCTCTGAATGATACTCTTGTCCGCTGGCATAATTATGGTTACTCTCAATTGCAAAATCGCCGTCTTTTGCGTCCGTTTCTTGATCTATGTCACGACATTTTCCTCGAGCCGCCAGCTAACATTTTCATCAAACTTATAATAGTTAAATCCGACGCATCCCTGCGAACACATTTTGTGCTGTGCTGGAAGAAAACAGGTATGTAGTTCACATAAGGTGCTGTCCAGGAAACCCCAACGCGTATCAGCGACAAACAAAGAAGCTGATAATGCAACTGGCAATAAATTGATTGTCGATTTAAGCGGGACAGGTGGAGTATAGAAGCATTCCGCCAGAAATGGAGCGCGAGTTCGAAAATTCTCGCGCAGTGTGAGGGACCACACCTCGTGAGTTAAGAGTTAAAAAAAGACAGTGTTATTCATTATTTCTTCTGTTAATATATGTCTGTTATGTAATAATGTAAGACTATTATCTTCCCCAAAAGCAGCTGATTCTTCAGGAATTGATGTGAGAGCAACAAAAGTAGACCTAAGATTTACCTCTTGAAATTATTATTTTTCCATGGTCTAGTTTTGTTTTGGACACGAATTACTTTTTTCTGTTTGAATAATTTCTGCAGTCGCATGGGGATGTACAGTTGCTAGCAATAAGACAAGCGATTGTTGGTGTTTGGGTTCCTTAGCACATTGACTGTCAGAGCAGTGCTGCACGCCTTCTCCGTGTGCCTCTTGGAAGTGGAGCGTCTCTCATAACAAAGGGACCGTGCCTACTCGTCATCATCGATTTCGTCCAAATTTATGGTACACGCAGGGAGGACTTGGCCAGAAATGACAGTGACGGAAGTACGAGCGCCAGACGGCCAGAGGTTTAGAAAAAATAGCATTTTTGGCGCTGGTCGCGCGAGGCACGAGACGTTTATGTTAGCTTTGGTTCAAGGAAGCAGTTGGTGCAGTGGAAAGGTTCTGGAACGGTAATGGGGGCCATGGTGTCGAGTCCCTCTGTGTAAATTATTTTCATTTAAAATTTTTACATTATCTACATGCAAATAAACGGAAACAATGCCATAACACATATTTATTAAACTTGTAAGATGGCTGTAATTTCGCACCTTACAAGCGCTCATCCACATACTTTGCCGTGATCTACGATCACATTAGGTATTATTTGATAGGTATTACATCGTATATATGAATATTTAAAGGAGACTGACATTGTCACCTACGCCTTGTAAATAATTGTTAACGCTTATTGCATGAAAGGTGATGGGATGTCTTTATTATCATACTAGTGCAGGTTGGAACGACAGTGGAAATTAAACGGCAGGTGGAACTCAAGCCCTGGGTGGAAGGCCCACGCAGGTGTGTTGGTACTGCTTAAACAGAGGAAGTAGCTAGACGGACGCCGTAGCATCTGAGCTGTGGAGCACAATAGGGTGAAGGCCGGCCGCTATTGTAGTAGGGCCGGAAGGATAGCCGGATAATACTTACGAGCTCTGCAAATTTTGGACGCAGGTGAGAGCAACGAAGAAGCGGCACCTCTGAAACCACGCAGGCTGGTTTATTTCCACAGATTTTTGCTCAAAAGCGTACCATTGTTCGAGTATAGGTTTTTCCTCGCAAACTTTCCGCGCTGGACGACAAAAGACTAAAGTATGGTTGGTCGGCGTTCGGAAGAATCTGTAGAGAGGGAGAATATTCCGTGGTTTCGGGAATATGATTCGTTTTCGAAATTACAAGGGTGGGGAGCCGGGCGTTGCTGGGAAGCCAGCGGTGGAGAGACGTAGTCTTCCGTTGTGAGCGCCTGTGTGTAACAGTCGCTCGATATCAGCTTTGTTTTGGATACGCTGTTCTCGTGAACGCCTTACATTCCCTTCCTGGAAATTTATTTGCAATCCCAAATTTTCCTTTGCCGTTCCTATTCATGCCGTTTATGAAAATGTTAATAAATACACTACATTATGTATTATTTCCGTCGGCCGGGGTGGCCGATCGGTTCTAGGCGCTACAGTCTGGAACCGCGCGAACGCTACAGTCGCAGTTTCAAATCCTGCCTCAGGCATGGATGTGTGTAATGTCCTTAGGTTAGTTAGGGTCTAGGGGACTGATGACCTCAGAAGTTAAGTCCCATAGTGCTCAGAGCAATTTGAACCATTTTTATTATTTCCGTTTGTTTACAGGGTAGCTACAATAAAAATTGAAAATAAAAAAATAGTTTCCACGTCCGTCGGATTAGCGTTCTGCGCTCTTCCAGCTGCGCCAGCCAGCAGGAATCTACGCTAACCTAAATAGTTCACGCCTCGCCCACCCCCAAAAATTATATTTTTTTTAACGCTTGACCATCTGGAGCTCCAACTTCTGTCACTTTCATTTCTAGCCAAGCTCTGCATATATCGTAAACATGGACGAAATCGGCTATGACGAGAAGGCACGGTCCCCTTGCAAGCGTGTGGCACTCAACGTGTTAAGCCAGTTTTATATGGGCGACTTTCTGATCAAGTTCGACTCCTCGCGGTGCGAGTATAATTGACATACAACCACTTCACTAGAAGGTAGGTGACGTCACTAATTAATTGAGTGTGCCGAGTGCAGAGTTCTAAAATCTCGAGTGTGCTGAAGACGTGCTTTTATTCGTGACCGAAAAATTCCATTCCTGCCTGAAGACTGCGCATGCGCTGAAACAGGGAGCGGCGGGATCGTCAGCTAACATAGGAAATTAACAAGGTCACATCTCGCTCACTCATGTTGTTTTCTACATGAAACCGGCACGCCTCACGCACTGATTAATCATCTCTAGTCGAACTGCTTGTTAAGTGGCAACGGTATCTCGAAGGTTGGCTACACTGCATTTTACTGGAAAGTTGAGTGCAGTTGTGTGTCCCTGTGTCAGTTGTCGTGAGAAGCTCGTATTGTTGAGTTGTCACACAAATGGGACAGTTTGCATTAGAACAGCGAATTGATATTGTGGAGTGTTAACACAAAGACAGGCTCTATCAAGAAATTTAAAGAAATGTTTCAAGAGAAGTATCCTGGTAGGAAATTCCCCACGACCAGCACTATTCAGGATCTGTACAAGAAGTGGACAGCTGTAGGATCCGTTCAGAATGTGCGGAGGAATATGAAGTGAAGATCCCTAAACTATGGACATAATTCGCATGGACTTTATGAGAAGTCCGTGCAAGTCGGTAAGGAAGTCATTGCAGCATGCTGGTGTATCGCATAAATCGTGTACTAAAAAAAAGATATTAAATTAAAAAGCGTTTCGTGTGAGTTTGGTGCAGGTGTTGAAATTTGAGGATCAAGAAAAAAGACTTCATTATTGTAACTGGCTGTTAACTTCAGTTAATTGGTCCCTTTGCTGAACTTCATGTTTGGTTTCATTTTTCAGGTTATGCAAACTCCCAGAATCTCAGATACTGGTCGCAGGACAACCCAAACATTCTGTATAAAGAACTTCTCCACGCAGAGAAGGTAGGTGTTTGACGCGCATTGTCCGGCATGCCCCGTATTTTTCTAGTACGCCTTAAACAGTGCCAGATATATAGAGATTCTTGACTCTGTCTAGGTGTATGTAGTACTCCAATAAGATGGAGCAGTCGCTCACACATCCAACCAAAGTATGGCGCACTTCACCAATGGGTTCCCGAAGACGGACATGTCAGTAGAGGCGTCTTGGCCCCCAAGGTCCCCAGACTTCACATCATGTGATTTTTATTTATGGGGCACACTAAAAAGGAAAGTGTGTGCTGGCTATCCTTGCACAATAGACGGTGTTAAACGGAACATCACTAGAGAAATCAAGAACATCAAGTCTGCAAAATTGCAGCGTATCGCTGGTTACGTCATTACACGAAGTCAGCGATACCACCATGCCCATGGCCACCACTTCTAACATCTCATAAAAAAAGGTAACTACATGTTTTTGGCCGGCCGGTGTGGCCGAGCGGTTCTAGGCGCTTCAGTCTGGAACCGCGCGACCGCTACGGTCGCAGGTTCGAATCCTGCCTCGGGCATGGATGTGTGTGATGTCCTTAGGTTAGTTAGGTTTAAGTAGTTCTAAGTTCTACGGGACTGATGACCTCAGATGTTAAGTCCCATAGTGCTCAGAGCCATTTGAACCATTTTTTTGAACCATCCACTCTCCCTTCCGCTTGGCATCATTAAAAACACAAATTGCAATCGTTTGGGGGCAGAGAAATGCATGCTACAGGGCATCTGTCTCGCAGCTGTCCTTGAAGTAACCGATTTGTAACAGTTCGTTGTGTCAGTGTGGTACCAACTGCTGCTCAAATTGCTGCTTCAGACGCAGTACGATACACCACAGTCATACGCTGGACGCTACGTTTATCCCTCTCGGTAGTGCCTTGTGGCTGTCCGGAGCCCGGTCTTCTCACGACCGTACCTTCTCGTGACTACCGCTGCCAGCAGTCATGTAAAGTGGCTACATTCCCGCAAAGTCTTCCTGCAGTATAGCGGAAGGACCATCCAGATTCTCGTAAATCTATAACACGATCTCGTTAAAACTCAGTGAGGTGTTGATAATGGCGTCTTCGTCCCCTTAAAGACATTGTTTGACCAACAATAACTCGCTACGTCCAATTCTATCTATCGCTAGAGCCTTGTCCCGCATTTACGCAGGGTCAGCCATGGTTAATCGGAATTGGCGTGTTAACGTTTAAGGGGTGGCCAGATGCCCTTCCTGCCACCACCTCATACCCCCTGGGATGGAAGTAGTGTACCCCAACTGTCTGCGTCGAGTGTAATCCATGGATTAGTGCGAATGTGTTCAGATGTCTGCCAGCCGTGTAACTGAGGTGGAACATGGGGACCAGCCTGGTATTCACCTACCGGGATGTGGAAAACCGCCTAAAAGCCACATCTGGGCTGGCCAGCACACCGGCCCTCCTCGTTAATCCGCCGGGCGGCTCCGATCCGTGGCCTGTGCGCCTACTCGAGTCCAGGAAGCAACGCGTTAGTGTTCTCGGCTACCCTGATGGGTAATAGCTCACTACGTCCAATCTCAAAGATTGTGGTTTTTAGGCGGTTTTCCACATCCTGCTAGGTGAATACCGGGCTGGTCCCCATGTTCCACCTCAGTTACATGGCTGGCAGACATCTGAACACAGTACATACGTAAAGCAAGTTTCAATTACTTCATCGTCGTGGCGCTACTAGCGCCACTCTTATGCGACTGGGTCGAAATTTGAACTGACATCATCTTTCAGGTGGAGAAACACACCTGTCAGCTTTTGTTTATGTCGCAAAACTCCTTTTTGGGGCGATGCTGGCATTTCTTTTTCTGTAAGTGTGTTTGCTTGAGAATAAATAAATATACAGGGTGAACCGCAACCTCACTGACAAACTTTCAGAAGTTATTGAGAAATACCTTGAGAATAAATTGCTTTAAAGGATCACAGTCTCTGGCGGTTGCCTACAAAGTAATAATGTAATTATGATTTATTCAGTTTGTTACCGTACTTCAAGCTGAAAAAGAGAGAATTAGAGTGAAGAGATTTGCGTGCGAATGATAAACCCCGTCCCACGAAAATTTCTCTCCTTCAAACCTCCTCTGTGTTACCACAGATGACGTGTCACTGATCTCATATTGCAATACACGGGAGGCGCCTATTTGCTTCCACCGCCCTGAGTGGAATGCGTAAGTCGTAATTAATGTTAACCAACCTACAGTCTTCTATAGTTGTCCCCTGCGCAGAAAACAGCACTAAGGTCGTGAATCCGTTATCTTGAGACTGTAATAAACTCGTAGCGAGGAACTGATATTGTAATTAATGCTCACCAACCTACAGTCTTCTATAGTTGTCCCCTGCGCAGAAAACAGCACTAAGGTCGTGAATCCGTTATCTTGAGACTGTAATAAACTCGTAGCGAGGAACTGATATTGTAATAATAATTAACTCTTTAATTAACTTGTTTAAATGGGATGCCACTCACTTTTTATGAGCAGAATACCAGATACTGCTCAATTATGTTCCACTTTATGAACATAAATAATTCGCTTTCATCACAGTACTATAGAAAATAAACAAAACAATGAAATGTCTATTTGCGTAGTTACCATCAAATTGTTCTCAATTACACATCCAAATAACCAGAGGTTGCTACTTATGTCGTTAACCGATACCAACTAAGGCAGACAACAAGTCTTTCTTCCGAGACTGTCGGACCAGCTCTGATCTTACAACCGAACCACTTTGCCCGCAATCCAAGTTAGGCGCGATCCAAAGGCCTCCGAAGTGCTTCGTCTACCTTTTTGTTCAGCAGTTGTTTATTATTATGCTGGTTATTAACACTTTTGAAATAATAAATAGACTGCTAATGAGAGATGCTTTTACATGAAATGCAAGTAAATTCACTCTTTAGTTTTTCTAGTCTTAATAAAAGAAGTGTATCATTTTGGCGTGCAACTTCCGAATCCAGCAGCCAATCGCGGAGGAGGGCCACAATTTAGGTGGCCTTTTTCACGTTACCCGTACCGAACAAAACATTTGTCGCCGTCACCTCACACCACATTACAGCTTCCCACTGCTGTCGTCTCAAGTGCTCTAAGAAGAGTTTCTAGTACCTGAATATGATGGCTGTTAAACCAGATATATTACAGCTGCAGTCGCCCTTGTTTCTCTGAAAATACCTTCAAACAGTGAAAATAAGGCTGTAATATGTGATCGTCGACACGTAAAACACATAAAAGCAGCGTAAGGCTACAAACTTGCGACGACGCAAAAGTCTATGACGCGTTTGCCGTCGATGTGGGAGCAGCTCAGTATAGCTTCGTTCTGGCGCTCTGCCATTGCATTTCCAATCCCATCTTGACCGGTTCACCACTTGGTGTAACCAGTGGCTGCTCAAGGTCAATCCTTCCAAGACCATTGTAGGAAAAACCACTCCTTCCTTCCGTCTCCTCGATTTCTGTCTCACTATCTACGGCCGTTCTATCAACTTCACCACCACCTTGGCATCACCTATGACCGTTGCCTCTCCTAGAGCCCCCATCTCCGGACGATCCAAGCCGAGGCACACTCCCAACTCTCCTCAAGCTCCTTTCTGGCCGTACATGGGGTCTGGACCACTCCACTGTCCTCCACACCTATAAATCCCTCATCCGCCCTATCCTCTGCTATGCCCATACCGCCTGGATCGCCGCCCCTCCTACCTTCTATAAATCCCTTCAAATCATGGAACACCATGCACTCCGCCTCGTCTATCGCATCCACCTCCCCTCCCCCACGTGGATCCTGTATGACTTAATTCCGTTCCCACACCTCCTCCTTTTCCTCGAATGGATACAGATCCTTTACAACTCCCGCAAACTTGATCCTCCTCACCCACTTGTCTCTTCCATCCTTTCCCACCCCCGTCCACTGCCGCGCCTGTACTCCCACATCCCACCCGCTCTCCATCTCTCCACACTCCATACCCTCGCCCAAGATGGCTTCCGCCAACTCCCCCCTCCCTGATGATGCCCTCCTCCCTTCCATCTACCCCTCCTACCAACTTTGATCCTCCCTTTCCTCCCCCTGTGTTTTTCCTCCAGAGGACCCTTTTCCCTTCTCTCCCTCCTGTCTTCCTCCCTCCCTCCCCTCTCCCCTGGGCTTCCAAAACCCCCCTACCCTCTCCCCTCCCCCTCCCTTCTCCTGTCTCACTGGCATCAACACCCCCACCCTCTCTCCCTCCTACCCACACATCTTCCCTTTGGAAGGTCCCCGGCTTTGTGCATGAACAGTGCATCTATGTGCGCCGGAGATCGTCGCCAGTGCTCGTGTGTGTATTCGCGTCAGTGCTTCAGTGTTTCTCCGTTTGTGCTCCTCCGTTCACGTGCGTAAACTCATTCTTCCCTGTTGTGTATAGTGATGAACGTTTTTTATTCAAACAGTGCGCCCGTCAACGGCTTCATTTATTTTACTATGTCTGTCTTCCGTTTTTGTCCACAATGTTTGTTTGTTTTTCTGTCTTTCTGTTTCCTGTATGTGTTCACTGTGGCCGAAGAGCGGCATTCATAGGTCGCTGCCGGCCTACCTTTATTGTAAAGGTATTAAAATAACAATAAAGAAAAGAGAACCACTGCACTCAGGGAATGCATATGTCTCAACTCGTCATCAGTAAACCTGTTAGCGCGCAAATAACACTGCCGAAAAACAAGACTTTAGACGTAAAAGAGGAGTACTGAATGCAGAATCGAGTTAAAGAGGGCATTACTGTTGTTAACCGCAGGTACTGTCAGCGAATGGAAACAAACGCACAGCACATAACCTCGTCGTTTGCAGTGTTACGCACTATTTCCAGTGCAGTACAGATACAAAGCCAACTGCAGCAAGAAACAGAAAGAAATTCAATAACTCTGTAATGAGCTGCCGGAGATGGTGGGTCCCCAGTACCAAAATACTCATAAGGCATCCCTGAACAACTTATGAAAGTTTGTGGGTGGAGTTCTGGTTCACCTTGTACATCATCAATTCATCATCATCAGCCAAATCAGTCACTTACTGATGTGGCCTCTTTGAATCGGCGTGCAAATTCTTCCACTTCTGACGATTGAATCAGGACTGAACGGGACTAGTTCACCACTCGTCTTGACTGTACACCTCACAGCTCGTAGGGGCACTACCCAATTCTTCCTCAGGAACTGAACTTCCTTAAAGTTTTTCCACGCTTTTTTCCCTTTTGTTAGGTGCTCCATATATAGTCACTATAAACACGAGTAATTAACCTAAACTACTATTTATTCCCCCCCCCCCCTATTAACCATGGACCTTGCCGTTGGTGGGGAGGCTTGCGTACCTCAGCAATACAGATAGCCGTACTGTAGGTGCAACCACAGCGCAGGGGTATCTGTTGAGAGGCCAGACAAACGTGTGATTCCTGAGGAGGGGCAGCAGCCTTTTCAGTAGTTGCAGGGGCAGCAGTCTGGATGATTCATTGACTTGGACTTGTAACATTAATCAAAACAGCATTGCTGTGCTGGTACTGCGAACGGCTGAAAGCAAGGGGAAACTACAGCCGTAACTTTTCCCGAGGACATGCAGCTTTATTGTTTGATTAAATGATGATGGCGTCCTCTTGGGTAAAATATTCCGGAGGTAAAATAGTCCCCCATTCGGATCTCCGGGCGGGGACTACTCAAGAGGACGTCGTTATCAGGAGAAAGAAAACTGGCGTTCTACGGATCGGAGCGTGGAATGTCAGATCCCTTAATCGGGCAGATAGGTCAGAAAATTTAAAAAGGGAAATGGATAGGTTAAAGTTAGATATAGTGGGAATTAGTGAAGTTCGGTGGCAGGAGGAACAAGACTTCTGGTCAGGTGACTACAGGGTTATAAACACAAAATCAAATAGGGCTAATGCAGGAGTAGGTTTAATAATGAATAGGAAAATAGGAATGCGGGTAAGCTACTAGAAACAGCGTAGTGAACGCATTATTGTGGCCAATATAGATACGAAGCCCACACCTACTACAGTAGTACAAGTTTATATGCCAACTAGCTCTGCAGATGATGAAGAAATTGAAGAAATGTATGATGAGACAAAAGAAATTATTCAGATAGTGAAGGGTGACGAAAATTTAATAGTCATGGGTGACTGGAATTCGGTAGTAGGAAAAGGGAGAGAAGGGGACGTAGTAGCTGAATATGGATTGCGGCTAAGAAATGAAAGAGGAAGCCGCCTGGTAGAATTTTGCACAGAGCACAACTTAATCATAGCTAACACTTGGTTCAAGAATCATAAAAGAAGGCTGTATACATGGAAGAAGCCTGGAGATACTGACAGGTTTCGGATAGATTATATAATGGTAAGACAGAGATTTCGGAACCAGATTTTAAATTGTAAGACATTTCCAGGAGCAGATGTGGACTCTGACCACAATCTATTGGTTATGACCTGTAGATTAAAACTGAAGAAACTGCAAAAAGGTGGGAATTAAAGGACATGGGACCTGGATAAACTGACTAAACCAGAGGTTGTACAGAGTTTCAGGGAGAGCATAAGGGAACGATTGACAGGAATGGGGGAAAGAAATACAGTAGAAGAACAATGGGTAGCTCTGAGGGATGAAATAGTGAAGGCAGCAGAGGATCAAGTAGGTAAAAAGACGAGGGCTAATAGAAATCCTTGGGTAACAGAAGAGATACTGAATTTAACTGATGAAAGGGGAAAATATAAAAATACAGTAAATGAAGCAGGCAAAAAGGAATACAGACGTCTCCAAAATGAGATCGACAGGAAGTGCAAAATGGCTAAGCAGGGATGGCTAGAGGACAAATGTAAGGATGTAGAGGCTTATCTCACTAGGAGTAAGATAGATACTGCCTACAGGAAAATTAAAGAGACCTTTGGAGAGAAGAGAACCACTTGCATGAACATCAAGAGCTCAGATGGAAACCCAGTTCTAAGCAAAGAAGGGAAAGCAGAAAGGTGGAAGGAGTATATAGAGGGTCTATACAAGGGCGATGTACTTGAGGACAATACTATGGAAATGGAAGAGGATGTAGATGAAGATGAAATGGGAGATACGATACTGCGTGAAGAGTTTGACAGAGAACTGAAAGACCTGAGTCGAAACAAGGCCCCCAGAATAGACAACATTCCATTAGAGCTACTGACGGCCTTGGGAGAGCCAGTCCTGACAAAACTCTACCATCTGGTGAGCAAGATGTATGAAACAGGTGAAATACCCTCAGACTTCAAGAAGAATATAATAATTCCAATCCCAAAGAAAGCAGGTCTTGACAAATGGGAAATTTACCGAACTATCAGTTTAATAAGTCACAGCTGCAAAATACTAACGCGAATTCTTTACAGACGAATGGAAAAACTAGTAGAAGCCAACCTCAGGGAAGATCAGTTTGGATTCCGTAGAAATGTTGGAACACGTGAGGCAATACTGACCCTGCGACTTATCATAGAAGAAAGATTAAGGAAAGGCAAACCTACGTTTCTAGCATTTGTAGACTTAGAGAAAGCTTTTGACAATGTTGACTGGAATACTCTCTTTCAAATTGTGAAGGTGGCAGGGGTAAAATACAGGGAGCTAAAGGCTATTTACAATTTGTACAGAAACCAGACGGCAGTTACAAGAGTCGAGAGACATGAAAGGGAAGCAGTGGTTGGGTGGGGAGAGAGACAGGGTTATAGCCTATCCCCGATGTTATTCAATCTATACATTAAGCAAGCAGTAAAGGAAACAAAAGAAAAATTCGGAGTAGGTATTAAAATCCATGGAGAAGAAATAAAGAGTTTAAGGTTCGCCGATGACATTGTAATTCTGTCAGAGACAGCAAACGACTTGGGAGAGCAGTTGAACGGAATGGATAGTGTCTTAAAAGGAGGATATAAGATGAACATCAACAAAAGCAAAACGAGGATAATGGAATGTAATCGAAGTAAGTCGGGTGATGCTGAGGGAATTAGATTAGGAAATGAGACACTTAAAGTAGTAAAGGAGTTTTGCTATTTGGGGAGCAAAATAACTGATGTTGGTCGTTGTAGAGAGGATATAAAATGTAGACTGGCAATGGCAAGGAAAGCGTTTCTGAAGAAGAGAAATATGTTAACATCGAGTATAGATTTAAGTGTCAGAAAGTCATTTCTGAAAGCATTTGTATGGAGTGTAGTCATGTATGGAAGTGAAACATGGACGATAAATAATTTGGACAAGAAGAGAATAGAAGCTTTTGAAATGTGGTGCTACAGAAGAATGCTGAAGATTAGATGGGTAGATGACATAACTAATGAGGAAGTATTGAATAGGATTGGGGAGAAGAGAAGTTTGTGGCACAACTTGTGTAAAAGAAGAGACCGGTTGGTAGGACATGTTCTGAGGCATCAAGGGCTAACCAATTTAGTATTGGAGGGCGGCGTGGGGGGTAAAAATCGTAGAGGGAGACCAAGAGATGAATACACTAAGCAGATTCAGAAGGATGTAGGTTGCGGTAGGTACTGGGAGATGCAGGGGCTTGCACAGGATAGAGGGGCATGGAGAGCTGAATCAAACCAGTCTCAGGACTGAAGACCACAACAACAACAACTATTTATTCCCCTATTCGAATAATTAAATTGATAAATACCTAAGTAGGCACTAAACTGCCCTTAAATTTGAATACTTGAACGAATGTGGTGATTTTGAGTGTAAACGTAATTTGACTTCACAAAAACGTCTCAAGAGGAATTTAGCGTACAAATACTTACACGACTTGTGAATTACACTTTTCATTTGAAGTAACTGTTTGTGAGTCACAGGACTTGGAACATGAGCCGAGCTCACTTTTCCGGCTAGTTGGTAAAAACTGCCGATCTTTGACGATCGGTTGTGGCTAAACGGCTTACGCGGAATTTTACGCTACATTTTGGTGCTTTCAAAATTTTCTGTAAAGTGTATCGTTTTCGTGTTATAAATAAGAAACTGGAAAAACTCCAAAAACTTTGTGGTTTTTCGGCCCTCGAAAGTTTAACGCAAACCAGAAACCGTTGCAAACTCGATTATCTCTTATTTTGAATGTTTAAAGTGGATGAAAATTATTTCCAGCTTGTGCACATTTACTGGCTAGCGAAAGGCTAACTTGCCCCACTATTGTACTCCGAGACGTTGACGTTAAACGAGTTGTTTGCAAGATAACTCATGGTACATCAAAGACGAGTGGAGAGATTAATGTTGGGCTACACAATGCAGAAGACAACGCAGAAAACTTTTTTCTACTCTATCCATTGTGTTTTTTTCTCTGAACAACTGCAAAGTACAGTCGAAAACAACTGTATTTTTCTCATTCAATAGAGTTTACATTTTCATAGTAAAAAATGTTTTTATTAAAAATTGTGTCATCAGTTTATAGGCTTATTTATGTACAACGTAGGCTTTTCCTTGGTTCAGGTATTGCAAAACATAAATCATCTCTCGCCCTCGATATTTGGCATCTGCTGCTGAAGAATACTAGTAGGAAAATATCAGAGTCTTCATGAAACTTGTTCACACTGTCACTAAAATAAAACAGACAAACTAATGATTAAGACGACATGGTAGTATAAAAATCCTCTCGTTTAACATTGGGAGTACGGCAAGAGCAGCTTAACTTCCGAAGTTAGCGAACGACGCCACTCTCACTACACCAAGGTCAACGTCACAAATTTTCGTCTGGAGAAACCTCAACTCTGAAGTTCCCTTCCGTTGACGCTCTTTGTGAATGCTGCCATTTGAAATGCACTGTGAAATGTTTTGACTTTCTGTTCCGCAACGTCCAGTGTAAATTAACAAAGGACACACAGTACTTTTGAACTATGGAAGAATCGTTTTTTAAATAGCTTTATTAAATTCTATACTCTTTCCTGATTGCATTGATGTATACATTACTGGGTGTAAAATGAAAAATGATCGCTTTGTACTAAATATTAGACTTAGGGCGGCAAAAGCAGATCACGTTATTTCGGTTATAAGAAAAAAGAGTATTTCGCAAAACAACTGGAAAATGTTTGTTTCCAGCGATTCTGTTTGGGTTATACTGTATATGTTGGTAACACTGGTGATTTCCAGCGTCTGTGAAGACCATCTTTGCTCCTGTTTAGTTTTGCTTTAGTGAAGTATTTTGTTCAGGTCCTACAGAAAGTTTGTTACCTAAGTGCTGCAGATATTAGTAAGTATAGATATTCTTTTGTGTGCAGTGATATGTTTCGATGGTGGATTGGTAGCTACATTGGAAGTGTGGAGAAATTTGGATGTAGCATTAATATGAAAGACGAGTTGCTTGCCTGTGAAAGACTGCAGTTGGAGGAAGCTGAAAGTTTGGCTCTTCAAGTCACCAAAGGAGCAAGAAGCCCTGAGAGGAATGCCAACCGCCCTGGGTAGCCGCGCGGTCTGAGGCGTCTTGTCACGTCGGAGGTTCGAGTCCTCCCTCGGGCATGGGTGTGTGTGTTGTCTATCGCGTAAGTTAGTTTAAGTTAGATTAAGTAGTGTGTAGGCTTAGGGACCGATGAACTTAGCAGTTTGGTCCCATAAGACCTTACCACAAATTTAATTTACCAAGAATGTCAAGAGGAAGCTTGAAGATGAAGAAATGCTGCAGAATGACGACTATGCTTCAGGAATGTCCTGAGGCACAATTTAATATGACTCATTTCTTCATTAGCAGTCTCCGGAAACTTGTGTTGTCCTGAATTTAGGTAAACATGTCTCCATAAGTTTGTAAAGCACCCCACTAATTGCTTAAAGTTTCAACTAAACTGTAGAAAGATAAAATTTTTTATTTGGAAAATATTCTAAAAATTAAAATATAAGATATAATAATATTTTTTCTGGTTAATATAGATATCGTGCGGAATTGAACAGGTGTAGTATCTCAGCCTTAATATCATGTATATGTGGTAAAAATTTCGTTTTCTTCACTTGTATGTTTTGGGGTCAAATCGAACATGAATTTGAGGAGGTACATTAGAAAATTTTGTGCATGACTCTATATTGTTGCTTTTTGTAAACATCATTACGTCCCAAATTGTTCAAAATACTTGAAAATTGTTTAGAAAGTATTTGCACGAACTGTGATATGCTACAAAACTGTAAATCATATACTATACAAATATTGCATGAAAGAAAGAGGTACTGATTTTCACGCAGCATGGATCCGACGAAGTACCCTGTGCCCTTCATCTCAGGGACGCCATGGCAGACCGACTTTCCACGAATATAAGGCCGTAATAAAGTCACTGATGTATACGGAACTTTAGTCCATAATCCGTAGAAGTCTGAAGACTGGGCCGCCAATGCATTGTATTTGATCTCATGTCAGCTTACAGATCTAGCTATACTAGATATGTCAGGAGCATTAACGTAGGCACTATATAAGGGATGTCGCGTTGTATTGTATTACTGTTTCGCTCAGCATGAATAATGAGGCAATTTTGCTTCGTTCGTGGACGTACCTGCAGCATGTCACTGAAGAAAGTTTACAACATGTACTAAAGCGTGTGCCACTTCTACTTTCGTAGGTGAATAACATATGCAAAGTTAGAACATCGTGGAGGAGGCAGAGCAGATTCCTCCCTCCTCTAACCTCAACCTCCTTTGGTAGCGATCACGTAAAGATCGACAGATAGTAATGATCTGGATAAGTAATATATTTCCGAGTCTCATTAATTAGATAAGCTAAAAGCTTAGACGTCGATAAATAACGTATTTTGTTGGTTTACCATTAATTCTCCCGAGAATGATGAATTCATTTCAAAGAAAATTATTCAGCATTCTTCTCTAACCAGATATCGATTCACTTAACCTTTTGAGTCCCAACAATATTTTTAAAAAATTTAATTTTTTTTACAGACTAACCTTTATTATCACAGTAAGCAACGAATACAAGAAGAAATTGGCAAAAGGTATACACCTATTTGTTTTACGAAATATAATTTAAAAATTTTTCACAAAACAAATCTTTATTGTTGTAGCAAGGAACGAATACAAAAAGAAATCGACAAAACAATCAGTTTTTAAGGAGGTGGTTTCACTCTGCAATCACTGGGACACACAGTTTTCAACCTTCTGTAATTTCATGTGACATATTTGAAAGCAAATTCGCATTCAGAACCGGCCGTTGTGGCCAGGCGCTTCAGTCCGGAACCGTGCTGTTGCTACAATCGCAGGTTCGAATCCTGCCTCGAGCTTGGATGTGTGTGATGCCCCTAGGTTAGTTAGGTTTAAGTAGTTCTAAGTCTAGGGGAATCATTTTTCACCTTCACTGCCAGTGATATCCTCAATGCTTAATACTGCCGCTAAAAAAACCACAACCTCCAACAATCACGATGCACGATCTCCACGTCGGTTGTTGCTTTGAACGCTGTAGATGACTGCTACAATGCACTACGTTCGTAGAAGTACCTCAGTGTACCACTAGATGTCCGTCTTGCAACAGCATCAACGGTTACGTTCTAAAAGCACTGCCACTTCAAAACAACATGGATAAAATGGTGGTTTCAGACGGAAACCATTGATACTCAAACGGCTGAGGAAGTTGGCTATACTAATCTCTAGTGAAACCCTTATCACTACAATAGGTGACAATTTAAACAATACAGCGGGCTAAAAGTTCTATGGAACAAGATTTAAAGATGCCGTGTTCTGAGAATGAGTTATATCTATTTCAATATTATCGTATCGTTAGTACATTCAAATTCAAATTGTCGACCTATTCGCTTATCTAATTATGATTATGAAACCGCCTAGGTTCATTGCATGTGGTCTTACGTTATTTGGAATGTTGTTAATCATGCATCGAAAGAGGTGATGCACTGGTTAAGCCACTGGTTTCGTACAACTTGGGAGTGGAATTCAAATCCGATTCGGGTATCCCCACTTACATTTTCCTTAATATACGTCAGGTGAAAGTGGAGGCGATTCCTTCTATAAGTTCTCGGCTTATTGCTGCCCGTCTCTTTTCGAACTAAATTGTAGTTCTATATTTACAGGCAGGACCGTCGACTAGATGTGCAACAGTAATCTTCTTTCCTTTCTTTTCTTAGCTGGCAACGCATATACTCTACTTAGATGCAGCGAAGGTGATCTTCCTAGTTTTTCATAGTCAACAAACCTTACAAACCTTACATATCTGTTTCACTCTGTTTTGTGTCCTTCATGGTATATGATTTTGTTATTTTACTAAGAATGTTGTTTTAGATTTCTTTGTAGAATTTTTAATGTCAGAAAACTGCATTGCTTCGTGTTTTACAGGATTTTGCAGTCATATACTACAACATCCCTTATTTGTTTTAAAATCTTCGACTCATTTATTCGGCATCGTCAGCAAATAGCATTGAAAATCATACTGTTGGAATACGATCACCAAACTTTCATTTATTTATTTGCTTGTGGAAAACATCATCAAAGAAAGCATTAAAATTTACGCTTTGTTTAAATACATTGCATCTGAAATTTCAACGGTACAAAAAACTATCCAAATGTCGACAGAAGATCTGCCAAGTTTCTTTTGTTTGCTGATGATACTAACGCTGCAGTAAGTTGCAAATAAAGTATGGTCTTTGCAAAATCGGTTAATCAAATTTTCCTGGATATTAGTAAATGATTCCTAGCCTTTATTCTTTGCCACAAAACTTTGAAAAAGCACACCATATGCAGTTTAGAACTTATAAGAGGTTTTTCACCAGTCTATGTCTAACATATGTCGACAAGCAAATAGAAGAAGTTGACAGCGTTAAATTCGTGGGTTTACAGGTTAGTAATATATTCAACTGGGAGAAGTACACCACAGAACTACTGATGTGCCTAAACAAATCTCAGTTTGCAATGCGAATGTTGTCAGGCATGGGGGATCTAAATATGAAAAAGTTGGCATGCTGCGCTTACTTTCATTCCATAATTTCAGATGCGATTATTTTTTGGGGTAGTTCATCAAGCCAAGATAAAATTTTCGTGGTCAAAAAACGTGTATTAAGAATTATCGGTAGTGTGAACTCGAGGAAGTTCTCCAGATTCCTGTTTAGGGAACAAAGGTTACTAACTACTGTTTCCAAAAATATTTGTTTCTTATCACATTTGTCAATTTTTATATAGCTTTTTCAAACATACAGCTCAGTTCATGGAATCAGTACTAGAAATGAGAATAACCTTCACAAAGATTTCAAGTCATATACAGGGTAATTACAAATGATTGAAGCGATTTCACAGCTCTACAATAACTTTATTATTTGAGATATTTTCACAATGCTTTGCACACACATACAAAAATTCAAAAAGTTTTTTTAGGAATTCACAAATGTTCGATATGTGCCCCTTTAGTGATTCGGCAGACATCAAGCCGATAATCAAGTTCCTCCCACACTCAGCGCAGCATGTCCCCATCAATGAGTTCGAAAGCATCGTTGATGCAAGCTCGCAGTTCTGGCACGTTTCTTGGTAGAGGAGGTTTAAACACTGAATCTTTCACATAACCCTACAGAAAGAAATTGCATGGGGTTAAGTCGGGAGAGTGTGGAGGCCATGACATGAATTGCTGATCATGATCTCCACCACGACCGATCCATCGGTTTTCCGATCTCCTGTTTAAGAAATGCCGAACATCATGATCGAAGTGCAGTGGAGCACCATCCTGTTGAAAGATGAAGTCGGCGCTGTCGGTCTCCAGTTGTGGCATGAGCCAATTTTCCAGCATGTCCAGATACATGTGTCATGTAACGTTTTTTTCGCAGAAGAAAAAGGGGCCGTAAACTTTAAACCCTGAGATTGCACAAAACACGTTAACTTTTGGTGAATTGCGAATTTGCTGCACAAATGAGTGAGGATTCTCTACCGCCCAGATTCACACATTGTGTCTGTTCACTTCACCATTAAGAAAAAATGTTGCTTCATCACTGAAAACAAGTTTCGCACTGAACGCATCCTCTTCCATGAGCTGTTGCAACCGCGCCGAAAATTCAAAGCGTTTGACTTTGTCATCGGGTGTCAGGGCTTGTAGCAATTGTAAACGGTAAGGCTTCTGCTTTAGCCTTTTCCGTAAGATTTTCCAAACCGTCGGCTGTGGTACGTTTAGCTCCCTGCTTGCTTTATTCGTCGACTTCCGCGGGTTACGCGTGAAACTTGCCCGCACGCGTTCAACCGTTTCTTCGCTCACTGCAGGCCGACCCGTTGATTTCCCCTTACAGAGGCATCCAGAAGCTGTAAACTGCGCATACCATCGCCGAATGGAGTTAGCAGTTGGTGGATCTTTGTTGAACTTCGTCTGAATTGTCGTTGCACTGTTATGACTGACTGATGTGAGTGCATTTCAAGCCCGACATACGCTTTCTCGGCTCCTGTCGCCATTTTGTCTCACTGCGCTCTCGAGCGCTCTGGCGGCAGAAACCTGAAGTGCGGCTTCAGCCGAACAAAACTTTATGAGTTTTTCTACGTATCTGTAGTGTGTCGTGACCATATGTCAGTGAATGGAGCTACAGTGAATTTATGAAATCGCTTCAATCATTTGTACTAACCCTGTACTTTGGTCCAGGAAGGTTTCCATAATTCAGTAACATACGTTTACAATAACTTGCGTGGAGCCATAGGAAGTTTAACTACCAATATAGCTGAGTTTAGGAGGAACCTAAAGGCTTTATTGCTGGCCAAGTCCTTTTACTCTATTGACGAATTTCTTAACAGAAATGACTGAAAGTACATATTTTATCAATAGCATCAAATATGCGAGTGTTACGTACAATCTGCCATTTGTACGAATTCAGTGTAACGATGAGACATTGTAAATGAGCGTTCTAAAACGATTTTTCTATTTCATGATAGCCTAAATGGCTTCAATATTCTAAGAATTATCATATGCATCTTAGTGCACTGAAAATTTACATGATTGTGATTATTAAATGAAAATACATTACTGGCCATTAAAATTGCTACACCAAGAAGAAATGCAGATGATAAATGGGTATTCGTTGGACAAATATATCATACTAGAACTGGCATGTGATTATATTTTCACGCAATTTGGGTGCATAGATACTGAGAAATCAGTACCCAGAACAACCACCTCTGGCCGTAATAACGGCCTTGATACGCCTGGGCATTGAGTCAAACAGAGCTTGGATGGCGTGTACAGGTACAGCTGTCCATGCAGCTTCAACACGATACCACAGTTAATCAAGAATAGCGACTGACGTATTGTGACTAGCCAGTTGCCCGGCCACCATTGACCAGACGTTTTCAATTGGTGAGAGATCTGGAGAATGCGCTGGCCAGGGCAGCAGTATTAACATTTTCTGCATCCAGAAAGGCCCGTACAGGACCTGCAACATGCGGTCGTGCATTATCCTGCTGAAATGCAGGCTTTCGCACAGATCGAATGAAGGGTAAAGCCACGGGACGTAACACATCTGAAATGTAACATCCACTGTTCAAAGTGCCATCAATGCGAACCTGAGGTGACCGAGACGTGTAACCATTGGCACCCCATACCATCACGCCGGGTGATACGCCAGTATGGCGATGACGAATACACGCATCCAATGTGCGTTCACCGCGATGTCGCCAAACACGGATGCGACCATCATGATGCTGTAAACAGAACCTGGATTCATCCGAAAAAATGACGTTTTTCCATTCGTGCACCCAGGTTCGTCGTTGAGTACACCATCGCAGGCGCTCCTGTCTGTGATGCAGCGTCTAGGGTAACCGCAGCCATGGTCTCCGAGCTGATAGTCCATGCTGCTGCAAACGTCGTCGAGCTGTTCGTGCAGATGGTTGTTGACTTGGAAACGTCCCTATCTGTTGACTCAGGGATCGAGACGTGGCTGCACGATCCGTTACAGCCATGCGGATAAGATGCCTGTCATCTCGACTGCTAGTGATACCAGGCCGTTTGGATCCAGCACGGCGTTCCGTATTACCCTCCTGAACCCACCGATTACATATTCTGCTAACAGACATTGTATCTCGATCAACGCGAGCAGAAATGTCGCGATACGATAAACCGCAATCGCGATAGGCTACAATCCGACTTTTATCAAAGTCGGAAACGTGATGGTACGCATTTCTCCTCCTTACACGTGGCATCACAACAACGTTTCACCAGGCAACGCCGGTCAACTGCTGTTTGTGTATGACAAATCGATTGGAAACTTTCCTCATGTCAGCACGTTGTAGGTGTCGCCACCGGCGCCAACCTTGTGTGAATGCTCTGAAAAGCTAATCATTTGCATATCACAGCATCTTCTTCCTGTCGGTTAAATTTCGCGTCTGTAGCACGTCATCTTCGTGGTGTAGCAATTTTAATGGCTAGTAGTGTATGTTCAAAACTTTTTGACTTATTCTACATCCACAAGGACCATGCTTATCTGTTTTTCTTTGTAAATACTTGTATATTCTTGTTTTTCCCCACGTTCTACATCCCGGAGAATCTCCTCACTATGAATCTATTGGAAAGAAATGTATATCTTTCCAGTGAGGCTTGAAACCAAACTCCATCTCTATCGACCGTAATTTTGGCGAAATATGAACATTACACTTCTTCTTAACTGAAACATTTCCTGTGTTATGCACAGAAGTAACTTCGTGTTGCCGCATTCCGAATCGTTCTTAAACTACATTTACATATAAAGGAAGGAAATTATCGAAAATTACTTTATTACGGATGCCCGTTTCGTTTTACAATTGCGAATAGGACCATAGATGAAACTATTACTGTTTCTCAAGAAAAGCGGCTATTATTTACGCGTGAACTCGTTAGCCTACGAGGTCCTTTGCCGCACTCTCTCTCGACGTCAGTTTCTCTGCATTTATTAAGTTCCGTATTATCATTACCATATCATATGCACCCCTTCCTTGTGCTCACTTACGGTTTCGTAATCCAATAAAGATAATTTTGCATTAAGTGAGACTCGAAGGCCCTTTGCGGACACGAGAGGCAGAATCTTTACGGTATAAAAAAAACCACACCCTTCCTTCAGAGCGCTCGCTTTTTCGGTATGAGATTACTCTCGTGAAATCTTATTTGCCAACTGAATTATGCAACGAGATCCATTCCGCGATGGGGGCGTAACTCGTTTAGACGCCGCTTCGGAGAGGATTTCTGTGAAGCTATTAAGGATCTGGTTCGCAGACGTCGTTACTTTGATGTAATAATAAGCCGGCAAGTCTCCGAACCTGAAGAGGAAACTGACATTTGAGAGGGTTTGCAGGAGAATTCCTTTAGCTCCAACTTTTCGTCTTCTGGACGTCTATCGCTGCCTGTGCGTTTGGCGGGCAGACACCACCCGTTTGAAGAACTAACATTGCATATTGATGTCTTAGTTATTCCATTTTCGTTTAACTGAATTTTATTTTTGTTTCTTAAGTCTGCAACTTTTATAATGCTTTTCATTCACCAGCTATGTTTCATCATAGTATTTTCACACTGGCCTGCAAATGATTATACTAAATGATTGTGTATGAGGTTTTTCAGTCTTGTCATAATCAACAAGTCTTATGATGCAGTGGCTGTGAGCAAGTACATACCCAGCGACGCTACGAAGGAGTGCACCAGCTCCCCCTGAGGCGGTATATAACGGTTACTGTTACTGTAGTTGCTCTTCCAAACAGCATCCCGTACAAGCGAACCAGTTGGACCTTTATCTGCAATTAGTAACTCGCACTTTAGATACTTGGACTATGCGCGGCTGTGTTTAAAAAGAGTAGCTCGACGTAGTTACGGGGTCTGCTTTTATGCCATGCAGATGATAATAACCTGTAGCAATGATCCTTTACTCAAATAGTTTAAGCATTGACGAGAATTGCGAGTTAATAACACACACAAAAATCAAAAATAAAACATAAAGGAATAACTTAATAACATGGCATCGATGTTGACGTCTATAACTGATGCAGACGACAGAGAATTATGTTGAATTCTGTTTACGCAAGAAAGGACATCTAAAAGAAACCGGAAGTGGTCCTATGATATTCAGTTAAAATACAGACAGATATTATCCTTATCAAATGCAGTAAAGGTACGTTGAAAGTGTTACGAGCATGGTAGCAAAACCCCAAACTAAATAGTCATTAAGGGTACGTGAAAACTAAGTCCATTTCGTAATCACAATACACGAGATATTCACAAGCTCAAAGCAATTCAGAGTTCAACAAAATAATCTACTGTGTCTGTCCTCAGTTGCATAATACAAGCGGAAAAAGTTAAGAGTCCTATTCTGGAGCACATTCAGAACTCTCGAAACGTAAAGTCCCTTGAGAAATTAAAGTGTGGTAGCAGCAGTTCACCATCCAGAATCTGTCACCCACTCCGTAGAAAGCACGTGGTACCACTGTTAGGTTTGCCTTCTTCCAGTACAAACATCCAAGTGTCCAGAATCGCTCCTTCGAGCTCTTCATTCGGTAACTCCCAGTCTCCAGTTGACTGCTGTAGTGTTCTCCTGCAGTCTGCTTTTCCATTGGCTGAAGGCCGTACCAACCAAAAATACATCGTTCTTAAGTTCTACAGGCATGATTTAGCTCAACATGACCGCTTCCTGGACTAAACTAATGTATTACAGCAATATTTAAATAGAGAAATGTTATAAATAGTCGGTCACATTCAGATCATTCACTACAATTACAAATACATGTCTCTTCATAAATAAATAAGCTAGTATTCTAGCGCAAGTGTGCTGACGTTAAATGATAACGAATTGTCATTAAATATTGTTTAAACAGTTATTTATACCTTCTCGACAGAACAGTTTTTTTGGTTCTCTTTTCAGTTGTTGTGTCTGCTAAGGTATACGACTGACCACTTTTTAATCAGCACAGTTCTTTAATATCAACATTTAAACAAAGTTACTGGCAAAATATTAGATAACCGCACAAGTACGTCAAGATATGAGATATTCATGCTGCATTCGTATGGCATGTAATTGTGGAGAATGCGATGTTCTGACAAGCATTTGCATAATAATGAGCTATATAAAACACATCATAAGTCGATAGCTAAATAGATTGAGATGAGTGACTTTTTGAGACGATAGCTGTCATGAAATGCTAGTATCTGAGATAACGTTTTTTGAAATTGCATGAAGTGTTTGAAAGTCGTTAACTCAGTGGTTTATTATGAAAGTGTTTAGTCACTATGAAATATTAACTTCTGTAGTTTGAAAGATATTTAAAATATTGCTGTGTCAATACTTAGCTTTAATACTTGACTTTAAATCATTATAGATTCTCAAAGAGCTGTAAGAAATCATCTTGTCGGAAACCACGCAATTTTTGGTGCATCTCCTGCACAAAGGCCATGCGGGCAACAGCTGTCCTAATTCCCGGCTTTGGGATTTACCCATTTCCGGCGACACTACTCGTCTTGGTTTCTGGACTTGTCGCACCAGCCACCTAGCTGGACCTGATCATACCGTCACCTGACCTGTAGCATGTGTCCAGAGCCCTGCGCAGTGTTCAGCTGTACAATTATTTCATCGTACATCATACCAGTACTGGCCAGACAATTAGCTCACCTACATTCGAGTAACGTTAACCCCCTCCCCCCCCCCCCCCCCACACACACACATTTGCCTCGTACATGAAAAAAAAACCTACTTTGTGCCCCACCATCACACATGGAGACATTTCAATTCAGTAGCAGTTTGCTGCAAGTCAGAACACTAACAGGTGCATCCACACCCATTTTTCACGAAGTCCTAAAACTATTGTACTGTTTGCTGCAGGTCTCTTGCAACTGAAAATGCCAGATAGTTCTGCATTCTAAAAACTTTGCTACGCGGCTTTTTCTTGTTTCTCCAGTTAATATAAAAAACTACCAAACAGGTGAACGTAGAATGTATCCACATGTTCAATTGTTATGTGTAGTGATCCGACTACACACGGCTAACGAAATTAAGACATAACCTGCTAGGTTATCTAGTTCAGTTATGAATATGATCGTGCCTCACCCCTGCCACTAAATTTTCGCCAAACCACCATAAAACATTGAGTCAATCGTGCCCGTTGCAAATCTGATGTGGTGTGGAAAAAAACACTGATTTCTACTAACAAAAGTTTGACCGTTTTCCCTAACATTTATCTCTGCATACACAACTAAGTACGCTACAACTGCATGCACATATAGTTATGATGATGTGGCAATAGGACCTTTATTTCTGAGTGAACACACAGTGCTCAGTCTGACACTTGTTATTGTGTTTACTCGCATCTGCATATATTGTACCAATCGGGCATAAGCAGTAATTGACTGGTGCGTTCAGCCTAATGGCGGACGCCACAATTTGAACAAATACAATGCCTAAATAATTGGACATTAAAATCACTTACAGAAATTATGGTGCACTCATGTTTCACACTCACCAAAAGATACTTAAAATAGCAGGTAGTGGCAGCAGTGCTAAAATTATGATTGAAAGAAATAGGCATAGGATTGGAAACAACTACGCTAATGGAGGTCAACCATGTCTGCATTAATAACAATATTTCGCTAACATGAATTTTAAAGAAGAAGCAAATTAAAGATTAGTTTCTTTGAACAAGTTCCAAATAGAAAGTTTACAATTTTAATAGCTGTTTTAGTTTTTGACAAGACCTACGGCAGCTATTCTTATCCGTTATGATACAGCTTCCAGGTGCAATGTCGTCGGCAGTTTATCGTTGCAGACGACGTGTTGAAATCAGATGAATTATCTCATGTGGAATTTTATTTTCCACTCAGTGAAGATTTCATGAATGGTGTATTGTAGGCCACTGGATAGTTGGATGTTGTTACAGTTGTTACCAACATTCAGCTTTGCAAGAGCGATTTATTACGTCTCTCATGCACAACGCTGAAGTAGCACAGTTCAGTAGAGGGCTTTAAAGTTATTTAGATCATGGGAGTACAGTCTGTTCGTTTACCATGCGAATAACGCGACTGCGAATTCGCCACTGTTGGCAGTAACATGAACACTCATAATAAACAGTTTCTATACGCCTGTGGTACAATTGACGGTTCATGCACACAGTAGTCAGCGACGGCGCGAATTTGTATTGCAAGTATAAAGTATTTAAAATGTACATGGCACAGTCACAGTGAAAACAGTTCTTTCCAGAACACCGTAACTACAACGTCGCCTGTCCATAGCTATATTACCGTAGTTACGCGACACAATCGTTTGGCGGTTTTACAAGTCCAACTTCTCTGTCCATTGTAAACGTTTTTACATTCCATTACAGGAAGGGGCAGAAATGTATCTCATAGTTAATCAGTTTCGTTCTCATGGATTGTTTCATGACACAACATAGTCCGCACACTTTTTAACCTCCACCGGCCGGTGTGACCGAGCGGTTCTATGCCCTTCAGTCTGGAACCTTGCGACCGCTATGGTCGCAGGTTCGAATCCTGCCTCGGGCATGGATGTGTGTGATGTCCTTAGGTTACTTAGGTTTAAGTAGTTCTAAGTTGTACGGGACTGATGACCTCAGATGTCAAGTCCCATAGTGCTCAGAGCCATTTGAGCCATTTTTTAACCTCCTTCCGCCTTCTCGGTACAAAAGATGCGTGCCACATACTCACTCTTTTCGACCATCGCAATCGATATTCTGAACGCTCTAACTCTGTTTGTACAATATCTCGGTATACAAGTAACTTTACAAAGTCATTCCAATCAAAATTAATGCAATAAATGGTAAATGGAGACTCAAAATATTTTACGTATTAAATAGACAAGAAAACCTAATCACTAATGTCCAAATGGGAAATAATATTAGTTGCATGTCATTATTTTCAACAAACAGTTACTCATTACATTATAGAACAAAATAAACACTATGCTATATCACCAGAAATTCAGGTGCAACTACGAGAAAACAAAGCAAGAAAGAAAACGGAACGGAAAAAAACCTCTTATGTAGGTTGCCACTAGCGATGTCTTCACAGATACAAAGTAGGTATGTTGTAGACAGACGGTCCCATTGTAAAGCGGTAGCATTAAGCGGCCCTTTCACATGCAGTACTGTCGGCACAGTATGTGAGGCGGTTTGATAAGTTTGCTAAAAAAGCAAAAAATAAAATAAAATGTGTGTTTCGTTAACAAGTCACCTAATTTCTCGACGTAGTCTCTTTTGAGGAATATACACTTACTCCAGCGATCCTCTAGCTTTCCCATCGGAAAAGTAGGTTGTATCAAACTGTGCAAAAAACACGTTGACTGCAACTATCACTTCCTCATTTAATGAAAATTTCTTCTCAGGAAGTCAGGGACTCAAATCAGGGAATATGAAGGAGTCACTTGGGGCTAAGTCTGATGCATAGTGTAGATGAGGAACCAATTCAGAGCTCAGTTCATGCACTTACGCCATTGTTATCGATGATGTGTCGAATGTGCATTATCTTGGCGCAGAGCACTTGTTTGCGTGCCAACCTTGGTCTTTTTTCAGTCAACGCATGTTTAAAACGACCCAATAATGAAGTACAATAGCGACCAGTAATGTTTCCGCTTTTTCCAGCCAATTTACGAGTATTATCGTTGGAAATCCCCCAAAAACAGTGGCCATCACCTTATCAGCTGACAAAATGGTCTTTGCCTTCTTCAGTGCACTTTCAACAACGTTTGTATATTGTTTTGACTGTCGTTTTGACTGGTGTGTAGTGATGGATCTAGGATTCATCAACAGTCAGAAATCAGTGCAAAAAGTATTGCGCATGCCGATTAAACATAGCCGCACAGCTTCTTCATAGCCAATTCTTCGTGCAGGATATTACGTAATAGCTCAGCTGAGGTGCCTACAATTTCAACAACCTCTCCAGTTTTTATTCGGTGGCTGTGGTTTTCTTTGTGGTGATCTCAAGTGGACAGCCGCGGCGGAATTCGTACTCGATGCTTGTCTGACCACGTTTAAATTCACAAATACAAAATTAAATTGTCTTCAGTGATGCTGCAGATCCCACGCGAAATTCATCCAGTTCTGTTTTGATTTCTGCGGCCGTCTAGGTCTTCAAATAAAAATGCTTAATAACAGCACGAAACTCGGTGTTCTCCATTTTGAATCGCAGTCGACACACCGATTCAAACGGCTGTCAACGATGAACTGTACGCTGTACACTGTTGAAATTCCTTATGCGTTCCTTGATTTGGGCATGTGAGGGGCCCATTTGTATATTTGCTTTTTGATAGACACAGTTTTACAACAGTTTTGAGTTTTATCTTGTAATAAAACTGCTTCGTTTCCTCCACCACTCCCTCTTCTACAGAACTAACATCAGTTGCATACCACCCTTCCTCCCCCTCTCTCAGTACTTCGCTAGCGGAAATCCTGTGTGTGAATAAATATCGCACAGCGTTTCAAAATATTGTAGTAGATCAGTAAGAAAAATTTTATGACACTGCCTTGTACTTCTGGCAGCGTTTAAAACCAAGCAGTACATAACTGCTGGGTATTTCGGTTTCTACGTTGACTGCAAGTCTACCGCATAAGTACATCAATTGGCTATAGCTCTACTGGCGGGTGCCTGTAAGCGGGCTGTTGCCGCACTTCCGTCAAGTCTCGCCTAGGGCTCTCCCTCCAACATTCGAAAATGGCAACGCTGAGCGTCCGCTGTTGGCTAGTTCGAGCGCCAGTGGAGCATCAGTAGTGAGATGGTGTGCAGATTTTAGTGCTGTTCTTGTTTTTCATTCCTTACTGCGTGAAGTTTTTGGTTTCGGCAGTTTCTCTACGTTCATATGCGACAAATTTTCCAAAAGGCGAAAACCGATTTTCGGAAACCGTTTACCACTGTCGTGTTTACATGATAAGGTCCGAAGCGGATTCGCTACTCCATTTAAATATGGCGTCTAGAAAACAGCTATTCCGGTTTATGATTCAGTCAACACAATTGTCATTTCTCTTCGCTTTAATATCAGAAGTAGACAACTTAATGTTCAGTCTAATATTTCTGCTTCTCCATCGCTGCACAGTAACTCCATATCAACCGAATATTCCGAAAACAAGACGCAACCTGACAACCCAAGCATATTTCAAAAACGGTTGTGCGTTTACATGGGAGCGAAAATCGATTGCGGAAGTGGAAAACCGGCAGTTAGAAATGGCTTTCCAGAATCCATTTTGGAATGTTTACATGACCACCCAGAAGCGGTATTGTGAAATCGGTTTACGAAACCCGGTTTTGGGAGCACCATGCAGACATAGTGTTTGACCTGCAGTAAAAAGATGTATCGTGTATTTATGCAATTTATTTATTGAGTGAAAGTGTTTGTGTAACGTGAAAAAGGAAAAACAGGAAGAAAGAGAGATTTCCCCTGTGCCATGTAGGACGAGTCTCCAAACAACTACAACGAGACGCACTTTGACAGCAGGAAACAGGCAAAGCAAATCCATGAGCCACGGCGTCTAGAAATGTTTAAAACATCGTGTACACGATGATGGTGAAGAGTTAGCATCCAGACGCACGCTAGATATGAAATATTTGCAGAAGGTAGACATGACATGAAGAAATGCCGTGATATGTTACCGAAAAAAAACAACTATTGTTAAGATAACTTTGCTACCGTACGGGCTATTTGTGCTTCAGTTTGTGGCGTTGGTTTAAGAACTTTCGATCGCGTGTGTCGTGAGAGAAAATTTCCAACGTTCAATTCTCCAACGGAAAATATTAAACAACGTAGTTCTTTAATCAAACGAAACGACTTTGATAAAGACATTATCAGGCGGGCAGTCTATGAATTCTTCGACAGTGGCGAGCACCCAGCATCACAAAAATTGAGAAAAAAGTTAACTGAAAAAATAAATTGTGCTGGGTCTGCTAGACCTGTGACGATGTAGGAATTAAATAGAAACATCAGAATGATGATAGACAATTTTTATTTGAACGCAATGGCGCAGTGGCGTCCAGAGTTAAATTTTTGCGGACGATGAATTCGCTGCATACTTCAGGTGATATGCGACCTATATTATGTTTGGATGAAACTTGGGTTACTCAGGACCGTACACTAAGGTACACATGGCAAGATTAGAGCAAAAGTAGGGGCCTAAACTTACCTGTCGGGAAAGGGGACAGACTAACTGTTGTTCTGGAAGGAATGCTTTTCTTGAAAAAAAAAAAAGTAAATTAGTTTAAGGTTGTAGCAAAACAACTATCAAATGCTTGTGACTCACGTTCTGACCAGACCAGTAGTTTCAGCGTACAATACAGCTATGCCTAATAAGCCACTGTAATGTTCCAAGCTATATTTCAATTGGTTACTTTATTTTACTCACAAGCACATCTTCATTATCTGTCAATGATGGCCTGTCTACCAGAATGTTCACCCACTTTCAGATGGCACGTGGAAAGAATAACTGTCGGTAGGATTTCGTAGAAGCCCTAATTAGTGTGAAAGTTATTGTGTTCTTTAGCACGAAGCCTGGGTTGATGCTGCTCTCCCTACCGGTCTAACCTGTGGAAATCTCTTCGTATCTTCTACATCCATTTGAAACTGTTTACTATATTCAACCATTGATCTCGCTTTATAATTTTTACCCACGACACTTCACTCCATTGCCAACTTAGATTTTAATTAGCGTCTTAGGACGTACTTGGATAGCTCTCAGTCGGCTCAGACAAGGGTCCGAGGTTCTAACCCGAGTCGGGCACACTATTTCAGTTTGCCAGGAAAGTTCAAATAAACGCACACTCCGCTGCAGAGTGCAAATTCATTTTGGAAACAATCCCTCATGCTATGGGTAAGCCATGTCTCCGCAATATCCTTTCTACCATGAGTGTTACTCCCGTAAGATATGCAGGAAAACTTTTATGAGATATGAAATAAAGTAGTGGAAGAAGTGAAGTTGTGGGGCGACTCGTGACTCATGCTTGGATAGCTCAGTCGGTAGAGCACTTGTCCGTGGAAGAGATCGGTCCAAGTTCCGAGTCGCGGCTTGGCACACAGTTTTAATCTGCAACGAAGTTTCACGTTTTACATTGTTTGCCGTACGTTTGCCTAAGTTTCTCTGTATAATGGCCATAATCGGTGCCATTTGTGTGTCGGTGTTGTGTTCTCCATGTTCTTTGTCACATATCTGGGCTGTATGGACCCAATGACAATAGCTGCCCAGTAATTCTAACGTGGGAAATACACTACTGTTTGTGAAAATAGAAACACCCAGAATTAACAGTCTGGATCACTCCAGAATCGGTAGATGTGTAGAACAGTGGAATCATAATAAATGATTAAGGTTTCAGACTGATGGCGTGCACATACGCCGAGAAGTGCCCCCTTCTGTGTGTCCAGACAGGGCAGTGTTACGTCACGTCCAGTCTGTGCAATGCTTCCAAAGTGGAAACGTGTAGGCAATTTTCAGTATGCAACATCAGTGTCAAGGGATGCAATATCAGCATGTGAGTCAGTTCAAGTGGGGCAGAATGATAGGTCTCTGGAAAACGAGTTTGTCGTGCCGTGACAATGCAGCTCGTACAGGGCATACTAGAGGGACAGGTGACGCGTTTGTGGAATCAATAAATAGAGGAAGGTCGGCAGACTACACGATATGACCATAATGCGGGATGACCACCGTCTTTTTGTGTGATAATAACTGACAGAACAGCTTAATCCACATCGTCCAGAAATCACAAACACCGACTTCTGTGGGCAAGTAAATGCCATCAGTAGCGCACTGAAAAGTGGAATATAGTGTTTCCAGACGAGTCCCGATTCAACTTGTCGTACAGTTATGGTAGCCCATGTCTCAGATGCTACCGCGTCGACAGGTATCTGGCAGACTGAATTGTTGAGCAGCGTAGCTGACAGACACCAAATGTATTGAGGGCAATCTGAACAGAGGGTCTTACAACCCGACACACTGCCACTTCTGCAAGCAGCTCCACATGCCATGCTTCAACAGAACAAAGTCTGACCACGTGAGGCGAGGAATGTGCAAGCCTTTTTCAAAGAAAAGAATGACGTGTACGACTGATTCGTTGGCCTGCACGTGCGCTGACGTGTCGTCCATCAAACATCTCAAGGATATGTTCGTTCAGCAGATTGTTCCTTTTGGTCGTCATGCAACCAGTGCCAATGCTTTATGGCTGCTCCTACTAACTACGTGGCAGTGTGTGCCGCAACAGCATATCCAGGCCCTTGTAAGAGGTCCGAGCAGATGTAATACAGATGTAATTTTATGTAAGAGGTCCGGGCAGATGTAATACAGATGTAATTTTATGTAAGAGGTCCGAGCAGATGTAATTTCGATGTATTGCTCATGCGCTGCCTGCGATATGCAAGGTATAAGAGAATCGCTGACCAGAGAGCAGTGTTGACTGTACGAACTGTGTAGCAGTAGCAGTAAGTTGTTGCCAGTGTGTGTGTCTGCTCTGGTATGGTCTGGTGTATCATGTTGGCTGGGCCGGTTGCGGTGCAGCGATGCCGGAGCCTGAGTATTATCGTATAAGGATCGCGCATATCTAGTAATATTATGTAAACTCCCATGTATATCTTTTAAAAATGTCCTAATAACAACAATCATTCATTTCAATTTAAAGAATTTAATATTTTTTTTAATGCATGATCATTCCGATTGTTGCAAAAGAAAAATCATTTGCTTCCTTTCATAAATAACAAATGTATAGGCCAGCATTGCACAGAGCTGTGCCGGAAAAGAGCTATTGTAAGAGCAGATAGTTGCCGACTTTATCGAGGTGAGAATTTTTGCTTTTTATTCAGAATGATCTTACAGGGCCATGACGCAGCACTGCTGTCTTCCAAATTTTACCAGGTTACTGAATTTATTTTTTATTACGAGGTTTAGGAATTTTTCTGTTTCGAGCTTATATTAAATGAGAAAAGAATTTTGTGGGTACATTAAATGGGAACCAGTTTTGTTCTGAGGTTACACTAAAATTAGAATCATTAACCAAATAATATTTATTATATTTTGTGGGGAGGTTACACTTGGCGACATCCGGCCAGGATCGTATTTCTTTGTGAATCTCTGAGAAGTAGTCATATATCTGCTCTTATTTACTTAAATGTAGTTTGCATCTGGCGCAACGCATTTACTAATTTGTCACTCTTTCTTTCACAGATCATCGGCAATTTATTGCTCTTTGTTGTAATTGTGTTTGTTCCATTTTTGCTTCGTCTTTGTTTCATTTTTGTGCTTAATTTTTGATTCGTGAAAAATGCCGCGAAAAACTGTTAACAGCACATCGCGATGTGCAATGAGTGAAATAGCCGACTCGAATAGCTTGACCGCCGGCCGAAGTGGCCCTGCGGTTAAAGGAGCTGCAGTCTGGAACCGCAAGACCGCTACGGTCGCAGGTTCGAATCCTGCCTCGGGCATGGATGTTTGTGATGTCCTTAGGTTAGTTAGGTTTCACTAGTTCTAAGTTCTAGGGCACTAATGACCTCAGCAGTTGAGTCCCATAGTGCTCAGAGCCATTTGAACCATTTGAATTACTTGACCGATAATATTTGCGACACTCAGTGTAATAGTGATAATCCCCAAATTACAGATAATCAGTGCGTACCGACCACTAATATTGATTTTGATCCTAATGATGAGCAAACAAATCCAATTATGCCCAGAATAAATGCAACAATTGATGACGCGGCACGTTCCATTTTAATGAACGCTGCTCAGTTTGACACACCCGGTATGCAAAATTTGAATTGTGAACAAATAAATTCTTCTCTCGAAGATGAACAATGTAGTCAAAATACGTCAGATTTATTTGATTCCGAGGTAGTGACCCACAGTGCACATCCGATTGGCAAACCTTTTCAAGAACTACAGAATGACCAAATGGTTACAGAAAACGTGACAAATGCAGATATACCAACACCCAGCATAGAAAAAAGTGTCGCTTATTTTGGCTTGGATCAAATTATGGCAGTATTGCTACAGTTTAAGAAAGAACAAGACAACAATCACAAACAACTTAATGAAAAACTAGACAACATTTCCAAACAGCTTAGTGAACAGATTACAGCCGTTGCCGCGCAATGTCATGATACTAAAGCACAATTACGTGAGGAAATTAAGGCTTGTGCTAGGAACAGTAGTGAAGAAATTAGGTCTGTGGCACAAGAATTAAGTAATACACATGCAGCCACTACTAAATTACTTAGAGACGAAATTAGTGCAGTCGCTAAACAATGCTCTGAAAACGCAACACAGTTACGCGACGAGTTTAAATTAATGTCAGCAGAACTTTCACGCACGCTGGATGAGAAAGTAGACGCGAAATTTGAACGACAGATCAGCCAAATTGACGAACGTTTTAACCACCACGTACAAAACAGCGAAACGCGTTACCGTAAATTTATACAGGAACAGAATAAAGTAAAGCGACAAGTCATGGAAACAATTACTGCACAGAGACAGGAAGATAAGCGTAAATTGTTTACGAGAGCAAAAACATACGTAGACAACAATATTGCTACAGTATCAGACGAAATTAATACAATCAAACAGTTGAACACCGAATTACATGATGAAATCTCTGATCTTAAAACAAAAACAGACACACACATAGTTGACTTTCAGACAGTGACCGACAGACTTGGACAATTAGAACTAATACAGGATCCCGATGCCATCAAAGCAGACGTTAAGAAGTTAAACAAAACCACACATAAAATACAAGAACAAATTAATGCTTGCGATACTAAAAACGATGATCAGGTAAAAATACTGACTGAAAAATATGATGAATTGGCCAGTCGTATTGATGTTATCGAAAGTAATAATGACACCAAATCAGACGATACGCCACCAGTTTCGTTTAATCAAACACCCGAATTCCAAAATTTACAGCAGACAGTCAGTGAGATAGGTTCGTCCAATAATACATTACATAGAAAATTGTCATCTTTACAGCACGAAGTGATGGAGATGAAAAATATTTCAGCCTTTAACACATCACAGCATACGCCACTTTGCGAACATTTGTCAGACTTACACAGCCAGTATAATTTAGGTAATTTACAAAGAGTACGTGAGTTGATTCCGAACAGTCACCGACAAATAGATTCTCATACAATCCTGAACCTGTTCAGACATACAGAGATGATAATTTTGATTACAAGCACTTTCTATCAGTAAGAAAATTTAAAGTATTTAAAAATGACAGAACACAGATTCACCCATTGGATTGGATACAACAATTTAGCTTTGCTTTTCCACCGACTTGGCCTGTAACACACAAACTTGAATTTATTTGGAGTTTTTGGAAGGCGAACCGGCAACTCGTATGAGACCGATCGCGAGACAATGCTACTCGGTAGAAGAATTTCAGAATGCTTTTCTGTCAGCGTATTGGTCGAAGACGACACAGCCCGGAATCAAGGATCAACTAATTAGTTTACCGAATTATGAGAACTCAAATTTTCCCACTGTCACGCAATTTTTTGAACACATGGTCCAACAAAACCAATACTTAAGTGAGCCATACAGTGAATCTGCACTTATCCAATTATGTATTTCTAAATTACCACAATCATTAAGAGTATCACTTTTAACAGGACAGCAGAAAGAAAATATTTCGGCATTCAGAGATCTGTTACAGCTTTTGGAAGTTCAGCAATCAGATTATTCCTTTATAAACAAAAATTTTTCACATAATAACCAAGGTCAACAAGGATACAGCAATTACGATCAGCCACGCTATTTCAATAGCAAAGCTAATAGACGCTTCAGGAACGACAACCACCAGAACTTTAATAACAGACAAAATTTTAATTATCAGTATCGTCAAAATTATCAGCAACAGGAACCGCATTTTGGTAACAATAGAGGTTTTTCTCAACAACAGCATCAAAACCAGCCGGTTAGCATACCTAACCAACAATGCAGTCTGCAAGGTCAACCAAGCTTTAATGTTTCGCCGCCTACACGTATAGCGTCGGCCACACCATATAGTAACGCACAGCAACAAGGAAACCAGTACGTACAGAAAACACATCATTTCAATTCCTATCGCAATGCGCCATATAGCAATGACTATCATGACAGACGTAAAAATAATGGTCACAATGTTCAGCATACGTTTAATAACAGTCGGTCTTATCAGCAGCAAAATCATCCGCAACAACATATTATCATGAATGAACCAGACAGAAGATATCATCCCGAACGTAATACGTCATGAAGAAATAACAGAACAGTACAAATAGTGAAAATGCCACAGCATCCTCCCGCAAATGATAGCACGTCAGATAGAATTTGACTAGATACAGTACAGGTTGCATCTTCCAGCAACGCAAGCAATACTTTTGACACGCAGAATCTTGTTCACGAAAATGTTATTACTTTTGACGACATCCGAGACACTCTTTTGCGGGAAAGACCAGTTACTCAAAAAACCATTTCACACCCTGTCATTGAAGTAAAGATTGGATCATCCAAATTTTCAGCAGTAATCGATTCTGGATCACCTATGCCAGTTATAAATGAGGAAACTTTCAACGAATGTAACAAAGAGAATAACCTATCCTATATTACCATTAGGCAAAACTAAAGTAAAAGGAGCAGTATCTGGTAAAGGAGTAGATGTAAAATTACAGACACATTTATCATTTTGTATTGCAGGTCATACATTTCACTCAAATTTTTGGATTGTTCCCTTATTGACAACAGACGTTATTTTAGGTACGAATTTTCTGGTACAACACGACGCAATTATTGACTTTCAAAATTCCTATTTAATATTAAAGGATGAAAATGTTCAACTGGCTTTAGAATTTCAGCACTCTTTATCTGCAGAAGAACAAACAATGAATCGTACAGAGATCATTTCCGCATCACGTAACATAGACTGTCATTCCACATTGTTCACAGATACGTACGTACACAACTATAATACTCCAGACGAAGCCGACTATGACGTTATGCAAATGATTTCTGATAAAGTTAAACAGAGCAGTGCAAATACAGACGACGAACGCACGCAACTGCGCATAATTCTTTTACAGCAAGCTCCAGTTTTTGACAACGTCACTGGTACTATGTCCGGTTTTATGTATGAATTTCAAGTTAAACAGCACGACACGTTTAAAGCCAAACATTATCCCATTCCGTATATTCACAGAGAACAAGTTAAGAAAGAATTGCAAGCTATGCTTGACCAAGGTATTATTGAACCGGCAGTTAGTCCGTACATAAACCCGCTCCATATTGTTAAGAAAAAGGATGGTTCACTTCGTCTCGTACTTGATTCGCGTCACATCAACGACGTTATTATTAATGAAACAGATCGCCCACAGACACTAGAAGAACTTCTAGAGAAATTTCATGGTACTGCTATTTATTCCACATTAGATTTGAAATCAGGATTTTGGCAAATTCAGCTCCATCCGAACTGCAGGAAGTACACGGCTTTTCTCTGTTTTGGTGACTGTTATCAATTTTGTAAATTACCGTTCGGTTTAACTAATTCTTCAGCAGCATTTATTCGCGGTTTGAATAGTATACTTCCGACAGAACTTAAAGACAGAATCACAACGTATGTAGACGACATTCTTATTGCAGAAGCTAACTGGTCTGAACACAATCTGATTCTTGAACAACTGTTACCAACTTAACGTGCACAAGGACTCACAGTTAATCTTAGCAAATCGCACTTTGGCAAAACTTCTATAAAATTTCTTGGACATGTAATTTCAGCAGAAGGCATTGTGCCTGACCCGGAAAAACTTCAAGCTTTACGTGACATTACTGTTCCTACGGCGAAGAAACAACTACGCAGGTTTTTGGGTTTAATTAACATTTTTCGTAAATTTATTCATTACTCTGCTTTAGACACCCCTAGATTATGTCAATTGACGGATAAAAACACTATTTGGTCCTGGGATAGCCAAGCACAATCTGAATTTGTGAATCTGAAAGAAGCTTTGTTGAATCCACCACTTTTATCACATCCAGATCTTACTAGAAATTTTTCCATTGCTACCGACAGCTCTAACACCGCTTTAGGCGTACATATTTTTCAGGAAATTGAAGAAGATGGTACTACAGTAATTAAAAACATCGCCTTTGCGAGTCGCATTCTGTCACCCACTGAACGCAATTATTCTGTTACAGGACTTGAAACATTATGTGTTGTATGGGCATTTACGAGATTTAGGCATTTTCTTTATGGAAGACACACTACCGTTTACACAGATCATAGAGCTATACAGTTTTTACTTTCCGCTAAATTTACACACGACAAATTAAGCAGATGGAAACTTTATTTACAGGAATTTAATTTTACAGTTGTTCATACTCCCGGTACACAAAATATTGTAGCAGACGCACTATCCCGTTCTCTCAGCAACAATCAGCAAGACATCGCAACCAACTTCTGCAATGCAAATTTCAGCGTCATGTATATTCAACAAGTCGCATTTGAAAATTTCATTTCATTCTCATTACGAGACATAGCGCAAGAGCAGAGTAAAGACAACGTATGGAAAGAAATTAAACACCTTTGGCAAGATAGGAATAATGTTACCATTAGAAACCATTACACCGTACGCAATAATATTCTGTTTCGCCGCTCTCACCCTGACAGCAACAACTGGTTACTATGCATTCCTGTCGAGCTTGTTAACAAATTAATTTGGTATACTCATTTAAGTTACGCACATTATGGAGCCAGAAAATGTTTTCTAAGACTGAGACAGAACTGTTAGTTTGCCAACATGGAGAAACGTATTCGACGAGTTTTAGCGTCATGTAAAATCTGCCAGAAAGCTAAGTCAGACACGACTTCACATATTCCTCCGTTACATCCCATTGTACCTGTTAAATTGAGACACATGGTCGCTGTAGACATTTTTGGTCCGATTCCCAGAATAATAGAGGTTTTTGCTACATCTTTGTCGCTGTTGAACTCACTTCAAAATTTATTACCTTCACTCGGTTACGCAAAGCTACTGCTAAATCTGTTTCGAAAGCATTTGTAAAACATTTTTTATTTCATGTAGGGCATGTATTGAAAGTAATTTCCGACAATGGGCCACAATTTCGACCTGCTATATGGACACGTATGTTACGAACAAGAAACATTTCTCCGATCTATATATCCAAGTATCATGCTTCTTCGAACCCTTGTGAACGATTAATGAAAGAAATTGGTAAACTGTGTAGAATATACTGCCATAAAAGACATATTGATTGGGACACACAAATACTCTCATTCCAGGATGTAATTAATTCCATACCAAATGAATCTACTATGTTATCTCCGACTGTTATACTGAAAAATGTTGAGCCACTTAACAAAATTAAAGAATTAGTATCCTTTTCTACATCTCGACGACTACGACACCATGAAATAATTGACATTGCGCTAAACAACATCAAACGTGCCGCAGAGCGCCGGAGAAGACAGCAAATACAGGTTTGAACACGCCGTGACTTTCACATTGGACAGAAGATATTAGTACGTACACACTATTTATCTAACAGAGGAAAGAATAGATGTAGTAAATTTGAGCTTCTATATGCAGGTCCATACAGAATTCGCAGCATTCGTCACCCCAATGAAGTACACGTCGAAACTCTGAGAACCAGAAAAAGTAAAGGCAATCACCATGTCTCCAATATTAAACCCTTCATTGAATGAACATACTTCATGATTTATCACACTGTAATGCCTTTTCCTGATTTTTATATGACCAATGATGCAATTATTTATACGAACACTTACTGATGATTATCATATTTTTTCTTGGCAAGTGCCTGGCAAAGTAAGGTTAGCAGGTCGCTTTTCTTGTCGTTACACATCAGACCGTGCACATTTTTCCAGATAAACTTACACATTTTATGACCACTTATGCAATTATATCTATGTGATTATTTACTGATGATTATCATATTTTTTCTTGGCAAGTGCCCGGCAAGGTAAGGTTAGCAAGTCGCTTTTCTTGTCGTTACACATCAGACCGTGCACATTTTTCCAGATAAACTTACACATTTTATGACCACTTATGCAATTATATCTATGTGATTACTTACTGATGATTATTATATTTTTTCTTGGCAAGTGCCCGGCAAGGTAAGGTTAGCAGGTCGCTTTTCTTGTCGTTACACATAAGACCGTGCAGATTTTCCAGATAAACTTTCATATTTTATGAACAATTATGCAGTTCTATCTAGTGACATATTAATTTTATCAAATTCTTTCTCCTTTAAAGTCTTCAACTCTCGCCTCTATCAACTACACAACATACAAGCTGAACACAAAGAAAGTTATTTCTTGTCGTTATATATCAGACTGTGCACATTTTCCATTTTTCATGTATGTATGATTGTTTTCCTGTTTGTTTGTATGCACTATGAAATCTTTAAGATATAACAAACACCAGCTGACTTTGACATTTTTGCCTTATGATATCTCAACATCGTGACTATTTTACATTCTTTTGCTACTACATTATGATACTCTGTGTACATTTTTGCACCTGCACACTGTCTATGTTTTTGACATATTACGTTTTCCGTCATGCTATGCTGTATGCTTAATTATATCACTAGAAACCAGTTTTTATTTAATGGGTATATGATTTAAATGCAAGACATTAATCATTGTTCATCATTTTTAGAAAGCAATAACGTGTAAATGAAATAAATGAAACAAACCACAGTGGATTACTATGAAATGGGAATTTCACTTTCGGAATGAACGAAAGAAGATGCAATACCTCGTCACGAAGAGTAAATGGATCAGAATTAACAAATATTAACATGAATATACTGTACACATCGTATGATAGCAGTCTTAACTAATTATTTTTCTTTCAGAATACGAGGCGATTGATGCAGGCTGTCAGACAGAACTACACATCTTAGTTTTAGTGATGACATATGCTAGAAATAAGGAACTCTATACTATGAATAGTTGTATGAAGTAAATGGTAATATGAATAATGAAGTGTCTTTTTGCAGATGATAATGAATGATGATGAATAGTGATGAAGAATATGGTAATATGAATAATGAAGTTTTTCGTTGCAGGTGATGATAATAATGAAGTTATGGTGATATGAATAATGAAGTTTTTGTTTACAGGTGGTGATAGTGATAAATTTTATATGGCCACTAAACGCACCACTTTTAAGTTTTTCTTTGCAGATGAGGATAATGATGAAGTTTATATATTTACTGTTAGTTAAGAAATGCTATGTAGTTATTTAAGTATTTGTTGCAGTTCGTTTTGACAGTATGTCTTATATCGCATGGTATAATGACTGAAGGTTTTGGAAAGTACAGCTAGAGTACATATATATTGAGTACACATTTCATTACCTGTTAATTCGAAGTTCACTACTTTTCAGCATAATATGCGTTTCTTCTTTCAGCTTAATAATCCATTTTGTATTTTTTCTAGGAGAAGCTATTCATGAAATTAATATGCTATAAGCAGTTAATCATTAAACCTGTTCTAGTACTTGCATTTTTTTTACCCATTTGTGTGTGTCATTCATGAATATGATCACATATACTCTACTTGTTTCATAACCTTGCTACAGCTGACTCATGACGAATGACGTTACTAATCCTTATTTGCAGCAATAAGTCAAAAGCAAATATTTTTATGCCCCAGCAATTAATTGTCGATCCCAACGCAATGCACTGCTAAAAAAAAATATTACCAGTCCCAAATAATGCTACCAGTTTAAGAGAGTTCTGAGTAATACTGAATACTGTGGTTTTCTAACCACAGACCCTGAGTAATAGTTACAGTGTGTTACATTTTCAATATGTCCTATGTCACTGGAATGATGAGTTCTAAGTAATACTGAATGATGTTTTGTAAAAATGCATAAATACTACGCCAACAATTTGTGTAAATAATATTTTTGTACTACTCTATAAATGCTATGCCAATAATTAACTCTCATTTTGAATGATAACTTCTGAATAATACTGAATAAGGTTTTATAAAAATATAATAATACTTTGTAACTGGCCAATGAGTGCCAGTAATTATTTTAAATATGTCGTATGTCACTTGAATGATGAAAAATGTTTTGTACTATTCAATACTTGCTAAATGTTTAGTAACTGGCCAATGAGTGCCAATAATTATTTTAAATATGTCGTATGTCACTTGAATGATGAAAAATGTTTTGTACTATTCAATACTTGCTATATGTTTAGTAACTGGCCAATGAATGCCACTGTTTCTTATTTTAATTTTGTGTTATGTCACCTACATGCTATTATATATGAATACCAGTAGCTTGATGCTACACTCATTAGCTCCTGTTTTGAAGGATGACTTCTGATGGTTTGTAACTGGCCAAAGAGTGCCAATGATTACTATAACTAGATGAATTATGTAAATGGTATGCCATTAATTAACTCTTGCTTTGAATGATCACTTTTAAATAATGCATATAAATGGTTTGTAACTGGCCAATGAGTGCCAATGTTCACTGTAATCAGATGACAAGGCAATGAGTGCCACCAATTACTCAAATCGGTTGATAGACTAGTGTAATTCTCAATGATGACTAGCATAAGACTTAATGTCCTTCACCTTCTGACCTAATTACTAGAAATTACTGCAATATACGTTTGTCCTGTCTATCCTTATGATCATGGAGCAGTATATTTGGTTTCTGCACTAAATTGGTGAAAGAGTGTGGTGTTGAGACATCATCGTGTCCACTGCCTTGAACAATGGATATGTTATTATGGTTCCACTGTTTGGTGTACCTAATGTACTACCAAAATGATAACATTGAATATTCATACGACATTTCAGTGTCTTGGCTGCACTGGTTAATACTTCAGGGAAGAGAACTTCAGATTGTCTCACTTGGTGTTGTGCTTCTGTAGAAAGATATGGACTTTCAGTGCAGCTACGTGCAACCTACTGTGCTACAACCATGATGCAATCCTTCCCTTCCCTATCCTAGTTCTTGTAAAATGGTAAAAAAATACTACAGTGCGTATGCACTTTATGTCATTTGTTAATATGTTTTGTATAAGGTAAAAAAAAGCAGCCTCGCGCATATCTAGAAATATTATGTAAACTCCCATGTATATCTTTTAAAAATGTCCTAATAACAACAAGCATTCATTTCAATTTAAAGAATTTAATATTTTTTTAATGCATGATCATTCCGATTGTTGCAAAAGAAAAATCATTTGCTTCCTTTCATAAATAACAAATGTATAGGCCAGCATTGCACAGAGCTGTGCCGGAAAAGAGCTATTGTAAGAGCAGATAGTTGCCGACTTTTTCGAGGTGAGAATTTTTGCTTTTTATTCAGAATGAACTTACAGGGCCATGACGCAGCACTGCTGTCTTCCAAATTTTACCAGGTTACTGAATTTATTTTTTATTACGAGGTTTAGGAATTTTTCTGTTTCGAGCTTATATTAAATGAGAAAAGAATTTTGTGGGTACATTAAATGGGAACCAGTTTTGTTCTGAGGTTACACTAAAATTAGAATCATTAACCAAATAATATTTATTATATTTTGTGGGGAGGTTACACCCTCTTTGGATCCACCCCACGAGGTCTAGAGGCTCTGACTGCAGCGTGTGGCAGTTTCAACCCACACTGAATTCTGGCACTCAAACAGCATGTACAGTTCTGTAATTATAATCGTATGTGTTCTGTCATGTGCCTCATCTATGGAATGAATTTAATTGTTATCACATGTCTCCTTGCTGTTCGAATTTTCACGAAGACTTATGTATTAACCTAAAGAATGTAACCTAATTCTTCGTTATCCATAGAGTACCCGAGTTTACCCTACTTGAATTGGGCCCTGACAAACAAATACCCTACCTAACAACCTAGATTACGGCTAACCCGGAATCGCTAATCATAGAATGGCAACCTAGCACACAAAGCTTGGTAAAAGATGGCGTCTTAAATGCGAATTGCGGGCCTGGCTGGTGGCAGCTGGAGAGTGTGTGTCCGCGAAGTAACAACAGCAGTTGAGCACTGTTTGCAGTTGAAGGTTAGGAGGACACAAGTGACATGAAGGTCTGGGGAGCATGTACTAATAGCATATTTGCTAGTACACAGCACACAATAGGCAATTACAAATTTTGGCTTACTACAGCATTTAAAAAATAATAGTATATACACTATGTGATCAAAAGTATCTGGACATCCCCAAAAACGTACGTTTTTCGTATTAGGTGCATTGTGCTGAACCTTCTGCCAGGTACTCCATATCAGTGACCTCAGTAGTCATTAGACATCGTGACAAAGCAGAATGGGGCGCGCCGCGGAACTCACGGACTTCGAACGTCGTCAGGTGATAGGGTGTCACTTGTGCCATACGTCTGTACGCGAGTTTCCACACTCCTAAGCATCCCTAGGTCCACTGTTTACGATGTGATAGTGAAGTGGAAACGTGAAGGGACTCGTACAGCACAAAAGCGTACAGGCCGGCCTCATCTGTTGACTGACAGGGTTCTCTGCCTCGTGATGACTGGGTGTTGTGTGATGTCCTTAGGTTAGTTAGGTTTAAGTAGTTCTAAGTTCTAGGGGACTGATGACCATAGATGTTAAGTCCCATAGTACTCAGAGCTATTTGAACCATTTTGAACTGACAGGGACTGCCGACATTTGAAGAGGGTCATAATGTGTAATAGACAGACGTCTATCCAGAACATCACTCAGGAATTCCAAACTGCATCAGGATCCACTGCAAGTACTATGACAGTTAGGCGGGAGGTAAGAAAACCTGGATTTCATGGTCGAGCGGCTGCTCATAAGCCACACATCAAGCCGGCAAATACCAAATGACGCCTCGTTTGGGGTAAGGAGCGTAAACATTGGACGACTGAACAGTGGAAAAACATTGTATGGAGTGACGAATCACGGTACACAATGTGGCGATCTGACGGCAGGGTGTGGGTATGGCGAATGCCCGGTGAACGTCATCTGCCAGCTTGTGTAGTGCCAACAATAAAATTTGGAGCCGGTGGTGTTATGGTGTGGTCGTGTTTTTCATGGAGGAGGCTTGCACCCCCTGTTGTTTTGTGTGGCACTATCACAGTACAGGCCTACATTGATGTTTTAAGCACCTTCTTGGTTCCCACTATTGAAGAACATTTCGGGGATGGCGATTGCATCTTTAAACACGATCGAGCACCTATTCATAATGCAGGGCCTGTGGCGGAGTGGTTATATGAAAATAACATCCCTGTAATGGACTGGCTTGCACAGAGTCCTGACCTGAATCCTACAGAACACCTTCGGGATGTTTTGGAACGCTGACTATGTGCCAGGCCTCACCGACCGACATCGAACCCCTCCTCAATGCAGCACTCCGTGAAGAATGGGCTGAAATTCCCCAAGAAACCTTCCAGCACCTGATTGAACATATGCCTGCGAGAGTGGATGCTGTCATCAAGGCTAAGGATGGGCCAATACCATACTGAATTCCAGCGTTGGCGATGGAGGGCGCCACGAACTTGCAAGTCATTTTCAGTCAGGTGTCCGGATACTTTTGATCATATAGTTTACCATACAAGTATAATTCATACAAAAAATATTGAAAGTGATGTGGAGTTTATGTGAAGCCATAACTGAAAGAGGGCCAATACAGATAAACATCATGAAGTATTTGAACTAATGTTGCCGTATGTCTGTATTTTCATGGGCTGTCCCCGTTTTAGTGGTTTTATGACTTGTCCAGCGTGATGGCTTACGGTGGACGCCAAATGTCCCGACTTTTGAACACGGCTACCAATTCGAAATATAATGCGTATTCACTTCACAAAAGAGGTGAGCATCTTAAAGTTCCGAAATGAATTTCTGGACGTGTCGGTCGGGATAACCAAGAAAGTTAGAATACGGGGCGCCAGGAAGTGGGTGTCAGCTGACGAACTGAAGGGAAGCCCGTTCACATGCCAGGACTTGTATACTCTAACATTTTTGAGGGACGCCAAGTATAATGCGACGGGCGTTTTTTTTTTCTCCTCGAAAAAAATGTGGAATTTCTTGTGGGGCATTGTGGAATATTCCTGCTTCAGCCACTATATTTTCATGAAATTCCGATAGGTGGCGGTTCTATACGTAGCCTTCAAAATGGCGTCTGTAATGGAGGTGCTTTTCAAGCAGATACCTGCCATTGTGTTTCTTTTGGCGGAAAACCAGAGCATCGGAAATAATCATAGGAGCCTGCAGAATGTCTACAGACACGTGGCAGTGAACAAAAGCACGTGAGTCGCTGGGCGAGGCGTCTGTCATCATCGCAACAAGACCGCACAAACCTGTCTGATCTTCGCCATGCCAGCCGGCCGCACACATCTGTGACTCCTGCAATGTTGGAACGAGCAGAGACTCTCACTCGTGGTTATCGACGTATCACAAGCAAACACCTCGCTGCTCATGTGGACGTCACTGCTGACACACTCGTCCACCAGCTGGGGTACTCAGAGGTGTGTGGCCGCTGGGTTCCTCGCCGCTTAACAAAGCACAATGGACAGCAACGAAGGACCATCTTTGCGGAAATGGTTGCGCGGTACGAGACTGATCGTGACAATTTTTTGTCGGCCATCTTCACAGGCGATGAAACACGGATTCGTCAGTTTGAACTGGAAACAAAAAGGCAATCCATGGAGTAGCGCCACACCAGCTCTCCTACGAAGAAAAAGTTCGCCGCACCCTCAGCCGGTAAAGTCATGGCGACGGTCTGCTGGAGCTCTGAGGGGGTTATTCTGTATGATATTCTTCCTCATGATGCAACGATCAACTCGAAAGTGTATTGTGCTACCACCAGGAAACTGAAGAAGCAGCTTCAGCGTGTTCGTCGAAACAAAAATGCGAAGTTCTCCTTCTCCATGACAACACAAGATCTCAGACAAGTTTGCCCACCCGAGAGGAGTTCACAAAACTACATTGGACTATTTCTTCTCATCCGACCTACATCCCGGGTCTCGCATCTTGCGACTTCCATCTATTTGGGCCAATGAAAGATGCACTGCACGGAAAGCAGTATGTGGATCATGGGGATGTTAATGACGCACCAAGACGTTGGCTCCGAAGTAGCCCAGTAGAGTGGTACCTCGAGGGCATACAGGCCATCCCAGAGAAGTGGCGTAAGGCCATCGCATTGAACGGGCACTGTTTTCAAAAAAAGGGTTTTGTAGCCAACAAATTTGGGAATGATATGGTGTGCTGCAATCCAGGATAAAATCAACCTGCTTTCAGAAAAAAGAATGTGTTGCGTTTCTCATTGAGGACCTCTCGTATTTTGTTTCAACTATTTCCTCACACAGGGCAACGGAAAGTGTGGCATGTTTGTAGTAGCTGTTTTCCTGAAAGGTGCAAATTGTAACCCTCGTATAATACACGGTAGGTACCTGAATGAAGATAAACGAGGTGCGACAACTTACATGCTATATTTCTGAATGTAACATCCGTGCCCACTTTTTCTTGCACTGCTGGAGGCAACTAGTTTACCTCTGCTATTGTAAATCTTGGTGTGACGTCACATGTGCTGGACTGCTGTTGAAGTTGCTCGATTTTTAGTCTTCAGTTACTTATTTTAAAGTTTATTTGTGTTAATATTTTCTGTAAAAGTAACATATTAGTTGATTGTCATTAATTTCAGTGTTTCATGCTGTGTTACTGACTCGAGTGGTCCGTTATTCGTGAGTGTGCTTAAGTCATTCGTCCAACCCTCGCGCCTCAGTAGTGTGTTTACATTTTGCGGCGTGCAGTTGCAGCAGTAGCGAGCATAAAGCTACGTACCGACAAAGTTATTAAATTTAATAATTTTTAGCGGTGTGTCGTGCTATTTGTGGTGAAATAACAATTTAATAAACTTTTCGAAACGTTCGCTCACTGTGTTTTTTTTTTTTTTTTTTTTTTAAGAGTTTCTGTGCTTTCGGTAAATTTCGTGCTTTAGTTGTCAGCTGACGTTTCTACTGTTTCTAGTGAAATATTTCAGTAAAATTTTCATTTAGTGTTTTAACTTCGTTGAGTGTTCCAGTGGCGGCTTGAATTTTTGGTTTTAGCTTTTTTGTGAAGTTTTGTTGGTACTGGAATTTGCTGTGGTGTAGTAGTATTAATACAAGTAGTTGCTTTCTTAGTAGACAGAGAATTTAGAGACCGCTGTTATTAGTTCTATAAGTAGTTCTACTGGTGTACTGAACTGCGGTAACATAGACGTATAGTTTTCTTCAGTAACTGTAAAATTTTACCGTGAGTGAGAAGTGTGGTCTCTGTCGTAGGTTTGTGACTAGTGGATTACGATGTGGGATTTGTTCGAAGTATTTTCATTGAGGGTGGGGGGGGGGGGTTGCAGTGGGGAAGCCAGTGGGCATTCTAGTGAGATCCTCTCGTGGGAATGCAGAATCTGTGGTAGAAATAAGTTGATAGAGGAGCAGGAGCTTAAGTTTTGTGCCATTCAGGTGCAGTTACAACGCGCAAAGGAGGAACTAGATAGGTTGAAGAGGGTGAAGTGTGGTGGGGAATGGTAACTGGCAGTTGGCAAGAAGGCAGCTAGGAGGAGGAGGTATTCAGACAGTTGTATTTTGCGTATATGCAATACATTTGACCGTCAGATTGAGTGGAGAGGAGCCTCTTGTAGCTGTAGATGTAAGGAACATGCAGCAGTCCTCAGCAGTTAGGAGGCCTAGGTTAGTTGCAAAAAGGAGATTCTGCTGCTAGGTAGTTCGCACGGTAGAGGTGTGGGCCAGCAGTTGCATGAAGTGTTGGGGAGTGAGTACCAGGTCACCAGCATTGTGAAGCCTAGTGCAAGGTTGGTTCAGGTGGCTGAAAGCATCGGGGATGTAGGTAGGAATTTTGCAAAGGAGGATCAGGTAGTGATAGTGGGTGGAGCAGGGAACACTCTTGATAGGGACGGGTAATATGATGTAGGAGGTGACCTGGTAAAGATAGCTACTCAAACTGGTGGCATTAATGTGCATTTCGTGCAACTGTTTCAGCGTCATGATACGCATCTTTATGCGGCTGTTAGGCGCGTTAACATGGGGCTGGGGAGGGCGCTGATGGCAGAGGACATGGGTTACATTTTAGCGGTGCTAGTTGGGTCTATCAGTAGGTCAGGTTTCACTGGGCATGGCCTGCACCTCAATAGGTATGGGAAAGGGAGGTTGGCACAGCTTATAGGTGACAGTGAAATGCGTGGTGGTGGGATCACTCGTGGAAAAATTCCTGTAGTTGTTGGTGTTAGAAGTGCACCTTTTTTAGATTGAAGTCAGCTGATAGGTATACCTGCTTAAAGGAAGTCCCTCAAGCTACGGGGTTCACCTTCGGAGTATTTCATGTTTCCAAGTAGAGAAGGAATAATAACAACTAGACAGAGATGTAGCATAAACGCCATAAACTATGTTTCTAAAACAGCCGCGTCGCTGCCATAGCTGTATTTTTACCGCCACGCCACTGCTTTTTGGATAGTTTTTCAACTTCTGTCCCCCTCTCGGCCGTTTACTGACCGTGATTTCTCTTGGCGCCATAAATTAGTGACTGCCCATTCCCTCGCCCAACTGTTAGTTTCGTGCTTTCGTTTGTAATGGTAAACAAAACACGGGAGGCAGGTGACTTTCAGATGTGTGCACAACGCGCGTCAACGTTGTTAATTCATTCAGTCAGTGGGAATACGAATGGTAAATAATTTACAGACTTCCTTACCTCACCCTACACGGCCCAGGGGACCGCGAGACGCCACAGTTAAGGCTCTCAATCTGCTTCCGTAATCAACTATCCGTCTTGAATTCTCCAGGACTCCCCACCGCAGCTGGCCTGCTGTTATTCCGTTAATCCATTTCTTCCTAGGCCTTCCCACTGCTCTGCTGTCTGGTGGGATTCACTCGGATGCAGTTTTGGGCCATATCGTTTCTTCCATTCTCACTACGTGTGCAATCCATTTGAGTCTTTTGCTTTTCATCACTCCAACGATGTTAGGCATCTTGTAATAACTCTTGTTGTTCTGTGTTGTGGCACCTTCTCTGTTCCTCATTAGTTGGATCCTAGATAGGCCCATATACTTTTCTGAGGACCTTTCCCTCAAATGCATCCAGTCGAGTGCTCCAGGTTTTGCAGTGTTAGTTTTAGTTGCTGAGAAATGTGTCTAGATTTTAATATAGGATTTAGAGAGTAATAGGACCTGTATGACTGCAGGCCTTCTCGGCGTATTCCAAGAACAAAATGTTATCGGGTGGTCAGCCGACTGGAGGCCTGGTCTTCTCGAAACATTTTGGTGAGTTTCGTACCCATCATCTTCAGGCGAAGAGTCGGGTTGTCTCCCTCTCCCTCTCTCTTCTTTTTATCCTGTTCCTCAAGAGGTTGTGCTTGTTCAAATGGCTCTGAGCACTATGGGACTTAATTTCTGAGGTCATCAGTCCCCTAGAACTTAGAACTACTTAAACCTAACTAACATAAGGACATCACACACATCCATGTCCGAGACAGGATACGAACCTGCGATCGTAGCGGTCGCGCGGTTCCAAACTGTAGCGCCTAGAACCGCTCGGCCACCACGGCCGGCGGTTGTGCTTGTGAAGGGTGTTGTCGCTCTTGGGCATTTCCTTCTCTATTGTGTTTTGTGTTTGCTGGGCTGTTCTTTTCGTTTCTACCTTTTCTTTGTGAGAGTTTGTCTCGTTTTGTCTATTCTCCCACTGCACGAGTAGCGATTTTGGTCTTTTGTGTTTATCTTTACCTTGATCGTATTGCCCAAGGGTATTAATCAGCTGGTTCTGCGGTTTCCGCGCCGTGGCGTAGAAGGCTTCTGCGAAGGTGCGGAAACGCGTTGTTAACCTTTCAGTGCCTGCAGCTTCATGTAGGACTACCGTGGGGAAGCGCATGAGAATGTGGAGAGCCCATCTTAGCGCTCTGTTCTGGATTTTTTGCAGACGATCTACCGTCGATCTGTCCTCGTAACCCCATACAGGGCACGCATATTCTGGTATCGATCTAATGAGACTTCGGTAGACTGCTACAACTGTGCTGGAGTCGAGGGAACTGCTCTGATTCAAGACAGGATAAAGTACCTGCATCCAGGCGTGAGCTTTCCACCGAATCTCCTCTTTGTGATACTTCATGTTAAGCGTCTGTCTAGTGTGACACCGAGGTACTTCGCAGAGTTTCTCCATGGCAGGTTTTGACCCTGTAGCCGCAGCAGTTGGTAGGGTCATCTTGGTGGGCGGCGTTTGCCGTAGCGCCTGGTGAGCAGCATGGCTTCCGTCTTATCAAAGTTGACGGTTATGCACCATTGCTTAGCCCAGTTTTCCGCCCTGTTTAGAGCGGTCTGCAGATGCCTGGTAACCAGGTTTCTGTTTGTCTAACAGGAAAAGAATTCTGCATCATCCGCGTATTGAACAGTGTGTACATGCTGCGTCGTGGGAATGTCAGCAGTGTACACATTGTAAAGAATGGGTCCCAGGACCGAACCTTGGTGCACACCTGGACAGATTCTTCACCTGCTCGACGGGGATCCATCGGTCCTGCCTGAGTAAGTCCTACCGGAGAGATAGTTTTTTCGATTTTGACGATCTTTCCGGGGAAGCCTAGGGAGTACGTCTTGTGTATTATCCCGGTGTGCCAGACTGAATCGAAGGCTTTTGGTACGTCTAATAAGACATGCCCGCAGTAGCCCTTTCGATTGAAGCTGCCTGTGGCTGCATCAAATGGTTCAAATGGCTCTGAGCACTATGCGACTTAACTTCGGAGGTCATCAGTCGCCTAGAACTTAGAACTAATTAAACCTAACTAACCTAAAGACATCACACACATCCATGCCCGAGGCAGGATTCGAACCTGCGACCGTAGCGGTCACGCGGTTCCAGACTGAAGCGCCTTTAACCGCACGGCGACACCGGCCGGCGTGGCTGCATCAACCACCCTCATAATTTGCTGGGGGGCGGAGTGTCTTTGCTGGAAGTCGCATTGGATTCTCGGCTGTATTTGTTCTTTTCTTGTATGGTCTTGTATAGGGGTGAGTAGGAGGCACTCGTAAAGTTTACTGAGAGTAGGCAGTAGAATAATTCGTCTCTTGAGTTATGGGAGCAGTGTGGTTTCCTGGTTTCGCGATCGCAATGACTCCTGCATATTTCCACTGTGTCGGTAATTTTTGTGATGGCGTCAGTTCGTTGAATATCTCGGTAGGTGGGTGACGACCAGAGGCGGGAGGAGTTTTGGTAGTTCGTTGATGAGCTGGTCGTGTCCTGGCGCCTTTCTGGTCGGCAGAGACTAGATGCAACGCGCCACGCCTCCCGCTGCACTTTAAAGCTTCCTCTGCTTGAGGATGGCTGCATGTGGAGTTTGTTGTCCTAGACATTTACTCCGTCTGAGAGTGGGTGAGCCGGCCGCGGTGGCCGAGCGGTTCTTGGCGCTTCAGTCCGGAACCGCGCTGCTGCTACGGTCGCAGGTTCGAATCCTGCCTCGGGTATGGATGTGTGTGATCTCCTTAGGTTAGTTAGATTTAAGTAGTTCTAAGTCTAGGGGACTGATGACCTCAGATGTTAAGTCTCATAGAGCTTAGAGCCATTTGAACCATTTTAGAGTGGGTGATTTGGTATTTAGGCTTTTCATTGCGGTAGGTCTTGGTTGTGTTGTGCCTTGTGTTGTATTACTTGACTGCCTTTGTCGGCTGGGTGTGGTGAAGATGATGTTGTGTGATTTGATGGGTGTTTTGTTTAGTCATAAAAGACCGAATGCAGTCTTTATGTCTGTCTCTTGTTGGGTTATATTGTCGCAGCTGGTTGATAAAGTTGTTAGTGGACCTAGCTGCTATCTCGCAAAAGATTTCGACTAGCTCCTGGAACCTTCCGTTAAGGGGAGTAACTTCGGCCGCGTCGTGTAGATAGGCCGTCGGGAATTGCGGAAGAATAAGCAGTGATCGTCTCAGTGCCCTATTTTGAATTCGCTGAAGCTTTAATATGTGTGTTTTAGCTGTGTAACCCCATATGGGGCATGCATACTCCATAATTGGTCGGATTAGCGAGCAATAGGCCCTTACACCTATGATTGCTGCCTGTGAGCTTATTGCATTGAAAATCTGGTACAGAAGGCTCATTCTAACGCTGGCTCTTCGTCTTAAGTCTGCAATACGGCTTCCATGTGAGGCGTTTGTCGAGCGTCAGACCCAAGTATTTTGCTATTTGCCGCCATGGTAGCTTCTGATCATTTAGCCTAAGCTACAGTGGCGGCCTTCTTTGTAGTCTGTGTTTGCCTAGCCGGCGAGTTATAAGCATCGCTTATGTTTTCTCGCTATTGATGGTGATGCGCCATTAGTTTGCCCATTGTTCCGTTTCGTTCAAGACTGACTATAGTCGTCTGGTGACCAGATCCCTGTTTGCGTTGCGTGCGAAGAACGCAGTGTCATCTGCATACTGCGTTGTGTGTACCAGGGGCGCGGTGGGTGTGTAGGCATGTACAGACTGTACAAGACGGGCCCCTAGCACCGATCCCTGGGGCACTCCGGCGCGTATGCGTCTTCTCGTCGAAAGTGTCAACGCTAACGGAGAAAGTTCCATTCGAGAGATAACTTTTCAGTACTTTGACCGTCGTTCCGGGGAATCCCTGTATGTCTAATTTGTACAACAGCCCTGTATAGCATGCGGAATCGAAGGCTTTGGCTGTGTCAAGTAGCACTATCCGACAGTAGCCTCTGCAGTTGAAGGCTTTGTTGGCTACTGCGACCACTCTCATGATCTGCTGTGGGGCTCAGTGTTTCTGCTGAAACCAAATTGGAAATTTGGCACAATTTGCTCTCTGGAGATCTGTTGCGCAATGGATATGAGCAGGAGGCGCTCGTAAATTTTACTGATAATGGGCAGGAGGCTAGTCGGTCTGTGGTGCTGTGGGAATACTGTGTCTTTATTTGGTTCAGCTATCGCGACCACTTCCGCATGCTTCCAGCAGGCTGGAAACTCGCGGGAACGAGATATCTCCTTCAAGACGTCCGCGATGTGAATAATTGCCAGGGGAGGGAGATGCTTTATTAGCGGTTCAGATCTCTCTGCAGACGGCTGAGGTGCAGCCTCCTAGTGTTCGGGTTTCATGTTTTTTTTTTTTTTTGCTCTCTTTTACTCTTTTGCGATCCTCTTTTTGTGCCCAATTTTGCGCAGGCAGGTGCTCCGGGAGTTGTATTTGAGGAGAGGCGAGAAATTTCTGATGCGACGTTGTCTTGAAATTGCTCCCAGTTCGTGCGTTTATATGATGCCTGGTGTTGTTGAACTACCCACCCTCCCACGTTAACCTCTATTGTAACAGGGTTGTGATCGGAGGACATTCTGTTTACTGTCCTTTCGGTCACGAAACCTGTTATTCTCCTTGTGAGAACTATGTCGAGGACATCCGGCCTACCTCCGTTCTTTGGGAAGTGAGTCGGTTCCTCTGGGGCCCATACGTCGAATTGTACGAGGTCGTAGGTCGCTCGCGAGTCGTCGCACTTGACGACCAGCTCTAGTGGTATTTCGCGAATGCCAGTCTGCGTGCTTCCTGTTAGGAGTGTAACGTTCTTTGCAAAATTTCAGTGTTTGTTTGCCAATTACTATGAAATGCGTAATGTTTGTCTGTGCACATTTACTGTGTGATGTTATGACCCTACCACTACTATTGTAATTTAGTATGCTTTTACCTAAATAATAGAAAACCTTGTCTCTATGTTGCCACGTATAATCTTCTTACTAAATTTAGTTTAGTTTCCAAATAAAGTACACTATGGGAGGATAGTCCTGTTAATAGGAAAAGCTAATCAATAGTTATCATTTTTACAGGATTTGACCGTGTTTTGTGTCTAATAGATAAGTAAATCAGACTATTCAATTTTTTTCCTAAGATCTTACCCAGTGGTTATAAAGAAATGCAGTATGAATAGTATTATATTGAAGTTAGGATAACTCAATTCCAAGTTCACTTAGTGATTTAAAATATGTATTAACGGTCGCCAGCCTATCCAGGCAATGAAACAGTGAAGTATTGGAAACGCAGGAATATAAATTTTGCCTACTTTCTTGCTACTGTTTAAGCTGATTCTTCAAATAAATATTACTCAACTTAATGTCGGTCTACACCCCTATACATCATGTTTTTAAATGAGAAAAAGCCCAGTGGATAACTTCAAGGACGCTAAAAAAATTTGGCTAGGGGGACCTTAAGAAAAGCACTTCTCATAACCAAGAAACGTAAATAGTAAAATACTTAGACACAAAAGCACACATTTTTTTATACTGAACATTTCACGTCAAGAAAACCTCTTTCTTACTGCAATTTACTTTCAAAAGCTATAACTGTTTGAGATAACTCGGTATAGTCATTTAGCAGAAACTAGTAACTTTGCTTCACTCTGTCTGAATTTTACATAATCAAACTTTTACTATAACGCTTTGCAATAGTTAAGAAAACTTTTAAAACAATAATAGTTTGACTTTATTTCTCTGTAATGTACTAAAGCATGGACGTGTTATTACTTCAAAATTTTCATTACTCCTTTCAGTGAAACTACTAAGACAAGTTTTCTTTGACTATTGCTCTAGATGAAAATTTTACGAACTGCTTAACTTTATGATGCAAAAGAACATTTAAATTCACTCTATTCAATTTACACTCTTCCACTACTCAGACGTAATTCAAGTACTACAGGATTTAGTCCCTCACACATATATATCATTATTTACACAAAAACAATTTAAATGGTGCCTCTTAATGTTAAGTTGGCACTTCATAAGTCTGTAAAACAGTATACTCGGATTGATCAAACACCAGGAAAGAACCCTATATAAGTGTATGATTAGGATGAAGTAACATCGTGAACCAGTTTCTTTAAAGTTCAAGAATGATTATTCACAATTAAAACACAGTTTAAATTAATGGTTGACGCTGTACAAAAGTAGAATACCAAAATGTCTTATCTGGTGACTGTAGGCTTGGGTGTGGCGAACAGTTATAACGGCTACACTACCCACAGTACAGTCTGGAAGTATCTTGCTGTATGGGCTCAATATCTCTTTTTGGGGTCGTTCAATTTTGCGTACAGTAGACAACAACCCAAAGCTATGCCGCAAGCCGTTTGCAGTCTTCATCCGAGGCATTTTTGTGCAAATTTGCAGGCAAAACTTCTCCTGCTCCTAAAGGATGTTGCCTCAATCACTGCTACCCATAGACTGTGTGATTTACTTCCCGCGGTTGTTCTCGGTAGAGCACCAATTCGCCCTTGCCACCTTTTCCACTCCCCAGAACCACTTTCGTTTCAGACAAAAGCACATTGGCTGTTACATAATACCTGCTTCTTACATTGTTCCTAAGTGTGACCATTTCTTACAAATGTCAGATTTACATCAACATGAACAGTTTATACACACAAATACTTGTAAATACAAAATGACATCAGAAATTATTTTATGTAATAAGCAATTTAAATACTATTTTACATAGATTACTCACATACAATACAAACAACTGCAACCTCCAATATAGGACACTTTACTTTACATGTACAGAAAATATAGTACCAATATGCGACAATTTTAAAGCAAATAAAATACAAAAAATTAGATGAACCATGAACAAATAGTGTTATAATGTGTTGTTGAGCGAATGACTTGATTTACAAAACCAATACGCAATGCCCATAATGAAATCAGTCCCTCTGATTTTTAACCATTCTCGTGAGCACCGAATTCTATGGCCCTGTACAATAAAGTGTGCAAATAAACAATGAAATAAAGTTTCCTTAGCTCTAGAAACGGATGTGATGTTGGTATTTTGTTCTCTCCACAATAGCCATAGAAAATATTCAATCTTGACACAGCAAAGTGCAACGCCGGCCGTAAAATACCTTAATAGAAATATTATCAGTAGATTAGCTGATAAATGAATAACCTTGCAGACGTTTAGTGAAAATACTCGATGCTGACTCAGCGCTGTGCAATGCTGCCTGCATTGAAACTGTTACAAACATTAATACTTTTCTGATTCTGGCACACTAATATTTTTCTGAGTCTGATTGAAAAATGATTTATTTTGAAAAATATTCATTGGATTTAAATAAATACATGGAAGAGGATGAGATACTGCTAAGACCGAATGCGTCAGTTTGAAAATTGTATTCAAAATAGAGCTTCTCCTTCACAAATTCTGATACGAAACATTTTACGTTAACTTTACAATCCGTTAACTTCTCAACTGTTCTAGAATTCTTACCTACTGGCGTAATAAAAAACACTTGGATTGTTACATGAGAAAAAGTCTGGCGTCGTTTGACAAAATGGATCCCAAAATTTAAAGTTTTTGTATCAGGATTACAAAACACTCAAAATATTACATATCAGGTATACCCAATCAATCTACACATTAAATCTGATGGAAAATACATGGTTCCCACATTCAAGGTCAATACTGTAAAATTCGGTGAAATCAACATTTCGTTGTTGCATACTTGAAGCTAAATATACAAAATTTCATTACCTTACAAATTTGTTCTAGTTGCTTTCCCTTTGAGTTACAGTTCCCATTGACAATGGTCAGTGTTTGTTAACGATGAGTATCACTTCAATTCTTGATGATCTTATAGCTTTACAAATTAATAATACACAATTTAGGCTTTTATAGAAACAACTACCACCTAAAATTTACTGGCTCTATATGAGCACAAATAATATAATTCATCACTTCATTTTATAAAAACTGCATTATGGTATGTCCATAGACGAACAACTAAATTCTCACAGGCAGCCTGTAGCTTTAACTCTTAGATCCTACCTATAACTGAGTGCAACGGTAACTGTTAGTGCGCTCCACGCGCTCCTACCTACTATAGATTGTGCCACTCAGGAAACATCTTTGGTCCAGTGGTGTCACAATCTCTTCTATATATGACAACCGTTTCAGGTCGTTTTTCATGAATGATATTACTAAATCGGGCTCCATGTACAAGTGGATTCCTCACAGGAGCTTGCCTCTAATCTGCCCTAGTGCTGCTGTATCTTCCTGTACTATTACTGGGGTAGGAGGGCGATATACTGCACCGACTGTTAGGGGTGCTGTGGCAGTAGCTACTCCCACTGCAAAGTTCCTATCTGTTGGGTAGATGGAGCTTAGACCTGCTGCTGAGGGATCCCTCGTTTGATAAATGTGGCTACCCCGGCTCCTGTGGTTTGCCTGTCGGTTCTGCAACTATTATAGTTGGGGACTGTCGCTTTTACTCCCGGTTTTAGGTGCGTTTCGGCCACCATGAGAACGTCGATGTTGTGTTCGTTCATGAATTCGCTGAACTCCACGACTTGATTGAAAATTCCGTAGGCGTTAAAAACGCACACTGTAAGACCTTGGGAGATTCAGACTTTTTTTTGTAAGACCTTGAATATGTGGGCGTCCATCCATATTTGGCCATTGGTGCTGCCAGGGAAATCGCTGGGGGTTGCAATTGCTTGGCTGCCACTTGTAAAGCAGTGAGGATTTGTGTGTTTTGCTGCTGAATCTCATGCATCATTTGTGTGAGGAGATTGATTGTTTGTGTCGTGAGTCCTAGCACAAGGTCTGTTGAGGAAGGCGTCGTGGCAGCTTCGCTCGCTACTTGAGCTGTGTGCATCATCAGTGTGACGGTCTGCTGATGCCACTTTCCGCAGACTGGACTTTGGGATGGACTGCGGGCTTTCCCTAGGTCTTTCCTCGTTAGGTGGTATCTGGTCGGGTTGTGGGGTGTCCTGGGCTGCAGCGGTGGATGTCTGGTTTTCCGCCTCAGCGCCCACCGCAGTCGGCAGAGGCCTGCTAGGTCGCTGCCTCGTGCCGGCGGCGGCTTCGTGTAGGTCACGTCAGTGGTGACATCCCTGGGTTCTGACCGATGGGCCGGCCTGTCCCGTCTTGTCGGTATTTCAGGTCAGCTAGCAGGCTTGGCTCGTGGTTTGTCGGCGGTTTTTGAGCCTCCTTCGTACCTCTGGCGTGCTGGACGTAGCCCAGGTAACTGGAGACAAGACCTTCGCCGCAAAGTGCGCATTTGATTTTCGGATCGTCCTTCTTGAGTGTGCAGGTTCGGGAATAGTGTCAATCCGTGCATTTCCTGCATGAGTGTGTGTGTGTGTGGGGGGGGGGGGGCGGCGTGTCACAGTGTGTAGCAATATGCCCTAGTCGTGACACTTGAAACATTGTGTGGCCCTATTTTTCTTCCGCAGTATCTCCGTTGTTGCTGGGATGGAGACAATGTTGATGATGTGTCTTTTATTTTGTGGCGTGCCTGGCATGACTATAGCGGCCATTTATTATCGGTGCCATGTTGTTTATTTTGGGATACCGTTTTGAACCCATAATCTTGGGGCATCAATTCATCTTTGATGGCCTTGGTGGAGAGTCTACGGGGCAGGTCTCGAATCACTATGTTGGCGTTTCGCGTCTTTTCCGTTGGGAACGTATAGTGTGGTATCCCTTTCTCGACAAATACTGTTAAATTCTCTGTAATCCTCGAAGTTGTGGAGGATTAACTTGATTTTGTCGCTCCCTGTGGACTTGGCCTTAAATGTTTTGTCACCTAACGTGGATTTTATGAGATCCTGACGAAGTCAGCAACTGTTGGGGGCAACTGGATGCGTTTTTGTTTCTGCATCTCCCCCCTCCTTCCCCCGGTTGGTTTTGGGGCGCATCACCATCTGTGGGCTCGTCTCGTCTGCAAAGGTTGAGAAGCGATTCGTCGTGGGAGTTACATCCCTAGCTGGTGGGTGGGCGGGGGGGGGGGCAGTTTGGCGTACCTTAGTTGGAATCCATCCTCATCGGGGCCAATTACTTGTTCCGCAACGTCGCTTTGCTTCTGCTGCCTTGACAAGTCGATTACTTGACCGCCCTGTGAATCAGAATCCCGATTTGGAGGTTCGTCTTCAGTGGCCTTGACGCTTTCGTTGGTCTTACTTTTCAGTTTTTTACGCCTGCACCTCTTCTTCTTCTTCTTCTTCTTCTTCTTCTTCTTCTTCTGAGTTCTCATCAGCTTTACGCGGGGGGAGGGTGTGCGAGTGAATTTGACCTTGGTGTTGGTTTTTGGTATTGGACTTGGATTGTGCTATGGAGGATGGTTTGGGTAGTATTTTTACTGGCAGGCGGTTCTCCTTTTCCCGTTTGCGCTTGAGGTACGGAATAATGGCACCTTGCGCATTTGCTAATAGCAGTTCATCTATTACAGGGGTAGGGGTGGTTACGGCACTACACTTGCTGACAGCGTATGTCGCTGCGCTCGTCTTCTGTGACATGGTATTAGGCGCCGAATAACTTCGCTGGATCGGGAGGCAAAGTCAAAGGCTGCCATGAGCGTGCCAGTCGCTGCCTTAGTTGCTGACAACGTTAGGTTTCCGGCAGACGATACTGGCCCTAACAAACTAGCATGCACGGGTGACTGGCCAACGACCAGGCCCTGACATGCAGAATCCCTATCACTAGGAGGTGAAGTACTCGACCCGGCCGAGAAAGCGGCCTGCGGCGACGAGGAGACGCCTTCGTCGCCGCCAGCGGCAAGCTGCTGGGGCCCCGAACCCTCACTTCAATTCGCAAACTTCGCGGCGATTTGCTACGACGACGACTGCTTTCGCTTGTGAGCGCTTGTCTGGACCTTGATAAAAGCTCAGCAGGGAACACTCCTGGTTCTCCCGTACAAGCGGGTCGGCTATGGCTTCGTGTTATCGACTGATGGGGTCGATGCTCAATGCCCGACTGCCACTCAGCGAATCTGGATTGCCTGTTTTTTGTATTTTTCACTCTCTACCCTGAGGGAGCAGAGCGGACTGTTTGAGGGCTTGCTGTTGCCCTTTTCAGCCATAGGGTTTAACAATTTTATTTTTGTTACATTTATTACATTTGTCTTGCTGTACAGTGCAAGTTTTCTTTGGTTCTTTAATATTTTGCAACGATATTTTTAACTAATTTTACAATGAAATTTGTTCTTTAACATTTACAATTCGTATTTTTAACTAGCTTATAATACGAGTAATTTGTTAATTTTACAATACATATAGTTTACGGTTTTAATTTTTACAAAGGAAACTAGGTAGAAACAAAACACAGGGAACTGAAATAAAAAGAACAAAAAAGGAACAATCGTAATAGTAAGAGCATATTATGCTCTAAATACGTAGTTGGAAGGATGAAGTCCGTATATAGTGGTATTTTTCCTTCTCTTTTGTTACATGTAGTTGTACATAACATTTTGTGTTTACAATAAGTTATTTATCCCGTTTTCGTTGATTAGAGTGCAGAGAGAGGAAGAGGGGAATGGAAAAGAGCCGGCATTTTATTTGGTATGTTATTGGCGGTTCTTTTAATGGACCATGTTATGTATATGGTAGTGTTTGTGTTTTATTCGTGTGTTCTTTCGTCTGGCTGCAGGAGGATGGTAGTGTTTGTTGTGAGTGATGCCAAGATGGGAGCGAGATCGGGGTAAATTTTTCTGTGTTGTGTGGGAAGGTGTTGTGTAATTGAATTTAAGCTTCCTATTTATTCCGTGGTTTATTGTGATAATGTCTTCTATGTCTGGTCTTTTGTTTAGGATACGATTGCCGTATCTGGCCCTCAGCCTGGCTAGTCTGATTTGTAATGGCTCCACTCCGGTTGCTTTGTAAACTTCGTTGCTGAGTGTTATATGAAGTAGATTGGCAATACTGCGTAGGAGTCTACGTCCGCTGCATACTCTAGAACTGGGCGAATGAAGGTTTTGTATGTGTGCTGCATCCGTGGAAGCGTCCCTGTACCTGTCGTATTAGGTTTTGTCTGAGTCGGGTTTGGAGGTGCGCCAGGTGGGTCTTCCAGTTGAGATGTGTGTCTAAGTGTACTCCTAGGTATCCAGCCGTGTCGTTTAGTTGTGGGGGGGGGGGGGGGGTATTACAGAGTGTTAGTCGCATGTCGTATTCGTTTTGTTGTTTCTTCTTTGTTAGGTATCTGCATCTGAAGAGGGCTGTCTGTGTCTTGGTTGGGATACGTCGTATCCTCCATTCTGCCATCCAAGTTTGTAATCGGTGGATGTGTGTAGTTGTTTTCCGTTACAGTGTCGTTGTACATAATTCTGTACACCAGTAGGCCGTGTCGTCTGCATATAGTCACACTGCTTCGTGTGGGATCGTTACGGTAGGTATGTCGGCAGTGTACAGGGTATACAGAAGTGGGGACAACATGCCGCCTTGAGGGACGCCAGCTTGTGGGGCTTGTGAGGTAAAGGCTTCCGACACCTGATCGGCGACATGCACACTGCAGGTCCGGCTGGAGTTGCATATTTCTATTAGCCTTACTACTTCTGTTGGGATGCCCATGCTTATAAGTTTGAACAGCTGGCCCTGGTGCCATAGTTTGTCGAAAGCTCGTTTTATGTGAAGGAACACTGCAAGTGTGCAGTGTCCCTGGTCGAACCCTTTGGTAATACTGTCTGTCAGTTTGAGGAGTGGGTCATTAGTCAGGTGATTGTGTCTGAATCCTGCTTGTATGAGGGGAAGTAGGTCTTTCGTCTCACTGTAAGTTCTTAGGCGGTCAGTAATTATTCGTTCGTAGGTCTTTCCAATCACGTCCAGTAGGGATATGGGTCTGTATGATTTTGAGTCCGTTCTGGGTTTGTCAGGTTTGAGGATCATCATAGTCTTGCTTGTCTTCCAGTTTCTTGGAATTGCCTCATTGTGTAGGCAGTAGCTAAAGATGAGGGATAGGATGGGGATTAGGGTGTGGAAGGGAGCTTTCTGTAGGTGAATGCGTCTGATGTTCTGTTGTGATATCTTTGGTGAGGCCCTGCTGTTCTTCGGTTTCAATTGTTGGGGAGTTTAGTTGCGTGTCCACGTGTTGTCTGAATGTGTCGTGGAATCTGTAGTCATTTGGAAATGAGTATACTTCTTGTAATGTTTCTTTGAAGGCCGTTGCTTGCTCAAGGGGGTCTGTTGTAGGTTCATTATTTACTATTAAGGTGTTAGTGTATGACTGGCGATCCCCTGTGAGTGATTCGAATCTGTTCCAGAACTTGCTCCCATTCCCAGAGTCCAGTTTACTACAAGTGTCGTCCCATTGTCTTTGTGTTGGGATTAGATTAGATTAGATTTACCTTCATTCCAATTGATCCGTAGTGAGGAGGTCCTCGAAGATGTAGAACATGTCAGAAAAACAACAATACATGACAAATATTTACAACTCAAACAAATAAGCTAATGTACCATTCCATAGGTCCCAAGTGGCATGGTCGTCATTTTTTAATGAACGTTATATGAAAGAATCGTTTTACAAATACTAATGCACTGAATTTAAAATAAAAAGTTATTTATTTATAAATGAGGCAATACTGACCTTACGACTTATCTTAGAAGAAAGATTAAGGAAAGGCAAACCCACATTTCTAGCATTTGTAGACTTAGAGAAAGCTTTTGACAATGTTGACTGGAATACTCTCTTTCAAATTCTAAAGGTGGCAGGGGTAAAATACAGGGAGCGAAAGGCTATTTACAATTTGTACAGAAACCAGATGGCAGTTATAAGAGTCGAGGGACTTGAAAGGGAAGCAGTGGTTGGGAAGGGAGTAAGACAGGGTTGTAGCCTCTCCCCGATGTTGTTCAATCTGTATATTGAGCAAGCAGTAAAGGAAACAAAAGAAAAATTCGGAGTAGGTATTAAAATTCATGGAGAAGAAATAAAAACTTTGAGGTTCGCCGATGACATTGTTATTCTGTCAGAGACAGCAAAGGACTTGGAAGAGCAGTTGAATGGAATGGACAGTGTCTTGAAAGGAGGATATAAGATGAACATCAACAAAAGCAAAACAAGGATAATGGAATGTAGTCTAATTAAGTCGGGTGATGCTGAGGGAATTAGATTAGGAAATGAGGCACTTAAAGTAGCAAAGGAGTTTTGCTATTTGGGGAGCAAAATAACTGATGATGGTCGAAGTAGAGAGGATATAAAATGTAGGCTGGCAATGGCAAGGAAAGCGTTTCTGAAGAAGAGAAATTTGTTAACATCCAGTATTGATTTAAGTGTCAGGAAGTCATTTCTGAAAGTATTCGTATGGAGTGTAGCCATGTATGGAAGTGAAACATGGACGATAAATAGTTTGGACAAGAAGAGAATAGAAGCTTTCGAAATGTGGTGCTACAGAAGAATGCTGAAGATTAGATGGGTAGATCACATAACTAATGAGGAAGTATTGAATAGGATTGGGGAGAAGAGAAGTTTGTGGCACAACTTGACCAGAAGAAGGGATCGGTTGGTAGGACATGTTCTGAGGCATCAAGGGGTCACCAATTTAGTATTGGAGGGGAGCGTGGAGGGTAAAAATCGTAGAGGGAGACCAAGAGATGAATACACTAAGCAGATTCAGAAGGATGTAGGTTGCAGTAGGTACTGGGAGATGAAAAAGCTTGCACAGGATAGAGTAGCATGGAGAGCTGCATCAAACCAGTCTCAGGACTGAAGACCACAACAACAACAACAAGGTAATAAACGTGTAATACAACTACTAAATACTTATTTACAATGAACACATTACTGCACTGAAATTGTGCAGAAGTTATATTGTACTTATATATAGAAATCAGTTGGTTCTACTGAGAAATTCATCAATGGAGTACAAAGAGTTGGCCACCAATAAATCCTATAGGCCTCTCTTAAACTGAATTTTATTGGTTGTTAAGCTTTTTATGGCTGCTAGCAAGTTATTGAAAATGTGTGTTCCTGAGTAATGCACACCTTTTTGTACAAGACTAAGTGACTTTAAATCCTTGTGAAGATTATTCTTATTTCTAGTATTGATTCCATGAATTGAGCTGTTGGTTTGAAAAAGTGGTATATATTTTAATGACAAATTTCATTAAGGAATAAATATATTGGGAAGCAGTAGTTAGTATCCCTAGTTCCCTAAACAGGCTTCTGCAGGGTGTTCTCGAGTTCACACCACACATAACTCTTACTGCACGTTTTTGTGCCCGGAAAACTTTAACTTGGCTTCATGAATTACCCCAAAAAATAATCCCATATGACATTGTGGAATGAAAGTAAGCATACTATGCCAGCTTTTTCATTTTTATATCCCCTATATCTGACACAATTCGCATTGCGAATTGAGATTTGTTACGACGCTTCAGCAGTTCTGTGGTGTGCTCCTCCCAGTTGAATTTATTATCAATCTGTAATCCTAAGAATTTAACACTGTTATTAGACACTGATATTAGTTGGTTCAAATGGCTCTGAGCACTATGGGACTTAACATCTGTGGTCATCAGTCCCCTAGAACTTAGAACTACTTAAACCTAACTAACCTAAGGACATCACACACAGCCATGCCCGAGCCATGACCGTAGCGGTCACGCGGTTCCAGACTGAAGCGCCAACAACCGCACGGGCACACCGGCCGGCCCACTGGTATTAGTCTTTTGATTCTAGCATTTAGTCTGGGTTGCCGAGTTCTGTGCTCCTATGGAGCTGCTGGACCGCTAACCGCTTATGTTGGCGGGCGTGTCATGCTGCTGCCGAAGACGATGCCGCGATGATGATGGGGGAACGCAACGCGGCCGGCGGTTGGGGAACGCGGCGTGGCTGTGGTGCGGACGTGGAGTCCCAGTGTCTGCCCATTCACTCTGCGGACTCCACAACCTACACAAGCGGTCAGCGGTCTAGCGCCTATACAGAGTGATTGAGCTGCCCCTACCGATGTCGTTTTATGCAATCCGCAATGTTATATCTGGTGTTCAAAAACCCCACACGACATTATCGTATTCTGTCGCTGGCTACGCGCGAACTATCAGTCCAACAGAAAAAATTAAATGGACCTTCTTGAAAGAAATTTAAGGTAGCTAAATCTTGTACTGAGAAGTTTTTGTTAGAAGCTGCATTCCAGAAAAACGTAAAAAAATTCCCAACAAACACGTCCCCTCTCACACGCTCAGCCCCCCACTGGTCAGGATTTCTAATATGTTGTTCATGGCACTCTCTTCTACCACTGTACAAAAATTTGCGACCGCACGAATTTTTTCCCACATTCGAACTTTTTTGGTCTTCATTGACTGGCCTTATTACGCCATCATCTTAGCCGAGCACTTACAAATTGTAAAACTGACGTTTGTGTCAATTTGACATGACAGTTGTGTGAACTTTAGCAGCATATAACAATCAAGTGCATCGTTGTGTGCGCCAGGCATTCTGACTGCGAAAATTACTGTGCTCGTATGAGTTAATCTGGATCGAATTGTCAACGTGATTAGTTTTAGCGTAACGTTTGCAACAGCTTTTTTTGCTTCCATTACCCTTACAGGCATGTTTACGAGGGTGGTTTGATAAGTCTGGTAAACTTCCATGAAAAAGTAGAACATTTTTGTTATACCTTCGTGGTTGGTAAGCTTGATTACAACAAGCATCGTTTACACAATTTCAACAATGTACACAGTACAGTTCATTGTCGGGGTTTAATTTTGGATTAATGAATTTAAACCCGGTCAGACAAGCGCGGAAGACGGAAACGCGCTCCGGCTGTCTAGTTGAAGTCACCACAGAGGAAACCATTGACGAAATCCATGATACGGTAACGCAGCACCACCGAACAAGAATTGGTGAGATTGCTGAGAGATTGTAGGGATCTCAAGTGAGCGAGTGCGTAATATCCTGCACGGAGAGTTGGCTATGAAAGAACTGTGTGCGAGGTGGTTGCCGCGATTGCTCACGGCCGACCAAAAGAGCATCGGTTGCGACATTTCAACATAGTGCCTGGTGATGTTTAATTGCAGTCAGCAAGACTTTTGCGCCGATTTGTGACTGTGATGAAACCTTGATCCATCATTTCGCATCAGAGTGTAAGCGGTAGTCAAAACAACGGACAACGGCTGGTAAAAATTCACATAAGAAGGCGAACACCATTTTGTTGACTGGTAAAATGACTAGTGTTTTTTGGAATTACCAAGAAATAATCCACATAGATTATCTGGAAAAAGACAGAACCATAACTGGACCCTATTTTGCTTCATTGTTGGATCATTTGAATCTTTCGTTGACTGGAACGAGACCAAGGTTGGCACGCAAAAAAAAAAAAAAAAAAAAAAAAAAAACGCTCGTGCACAGAGGTAATACACCATCCCACTCATCAGTGATAACCATGGCGAAAGTGCATGAATTGGGCTTTGAATTGGTTCCTCATCTAGGCTTAGCCCGACGCGATTTCTTTGTGTTCCCTTACCTGAAACGTTGGTTTGCTGGGAAGAAATTTTCATCACACGAGGAAGTGATAGTTGAAGACGAGTATTTTGCAGAGTTTTCCAATAGGATGTAAAAGCTGGAGGGTCACTGGACCAGCTGTCCTCAAAGGTGATTATGTCGAGAAGTAAGGTGAGCTGTTTACGAAACAAAAACATTTTGTTTATTGCTTTTTAGCGGACTTAACAAACTACCCTCGTAAATTAATAATGTTAATGAAATAGCCAACTGTGGTAGTGGCGTAATAGCTCAATAAATAGAGATTTAAAAAGATCACATATAGGGAATAGTTCATGTAGTCGGAAATGTTTGACAGTGGTAGGAAGGAGAGCCACGAACAACAAACTATTTTACTGGATTCGCATTTGAGAGAACGACGATTCAAATCCTCGTCCGGCCATCTAGAGTTAAGTTTCCCACGATATCCCGAAATCGCTCCAAGCAAATGCTGGGAAGATTCTTTTGAAAGGGCAGGGCCAATTTCCTTCCCAATCCTTGAATCATTCCGAGCTTGTGCTCCATCTCCAATGACCTCGATATCGACGCGACATTACACATTCCTCTTCTATCCTTCCTTCCTTCCTTCGGAGTTCTGGAGCCTCTCTCTGTGGTGATGTGCTTAGTCTTTTTAGTACTAATTTGTAGCCCGAATGTTGATGCCACTAATACTTTTTTCAAGTTTTTCTTGTGTGTATGGTATAGGCCAATGTCATCTGGATAGGCCAGATGAGTAATGATAAATATCAGCAACAAATTACAATAATTCATTAAAAGAATTTATATATTGGATATCTTGCGTGTGAAGAGGATGCGTGCTGATCTAGTTTAAAGTTCACTTTCACCCACCTATTTGTGAACATTGGTCTAGTCCTGAAACAAGTGAACGATTCCTAATATAACTTGCAGAATGTGCAGTTGGTCTTTTGTAGGTGGTGGTGGTACGTAATCTTAAGCCCTGATGCTGTTTTGAGGCGCAGTGTTGATACTGTCGAACTAACTGTTAATACTGTCTGTCTAAATGGAGCCGTGCGTCCGCTTACATCCGCATTTGGCTGATGAATGTTCACACGGGACCTGTTTAGGTGACGTAAAGCGAAACCATAACGTAGTCCTTTTTGTGTGCACTTTCTGTGGTGTCTGACCGTAACGGTGATGGCTTTGCTGTGTGGCGCCATCTCTGTGTATGGTTCTCTCTCGTATCGTTTAGAGCACAAAGTAATTACCATCCTAAAGTCTCTACTTCTTTGAACAGAGGAGTACTCTCAAGTACAGTGGTGCCATTTTACCAATTTTTCCGTAATATGTTAAAACAAAATATTATCTAATGATTGAAAATTTACGTCCGACCTTTGTGTTCCGTCTTTTAGGCTCTTGTCCCGCCGATTTTTTAAACCAGCAGTTCCGAAGTCCCAATTTTCTGCAAACTGGATCTATCAAAACAAGTCTGAACGTACGTCCTTTTCTGGACTGTGCGCCGTGGAGAAAGTTAACGGAAAACTTTCCGGAGAAAGAGAGTACAATGCGGCCACGTGTAGCGTTGGCTGCTAGTATTGATGTCCGATAGAGTCGCGTGGGTCCTTCAAGAAACTGCCGCACCACTTCAGAGAAACTGGCTGCAGTCACTGTAGCAGCCACTGCCGGCCTGAACCACAAGTATGGTTCACAGTACCCTGCGAATCAGCAGTAAAAAGAGAAAAATGAAATATCGGGTCTTTGTTATTAAATAGCTCAAAAGAATTTTCGATATTAGTTCGAATTTCCAAACACTTGCAATGCGAAGATACTGTCCATAGTTTCTTGGACCTGTAGATGTAAGATGGCACAAATTTTGCTCGCGGACTTCTCGTGATTCCTTATAAGGCTTTGTTTTCTCATCACATGTTAGGTAAGTGAGGGTCAGTTGAGGAGAGTAAACATTTTTTGCATCTTGAGCGTATGCCCTGATAAATACAGAAAGTATTTTCATGGATGTAACATTTATTCGTATGGAAATAGACAGACTTTAGCAGTGGAGCATTTTTTCATTTACATGAATAGAACAGGACGTTAACTTTTTCTTCCGCCATCGGTTGTGCCTTGCAACGTGGGGCTAAATTTTTGGATATGAGATTTTCTTCCTATAGGCGTGGATAGACTTCATCACGGTAGTATATTTTTCATTTACTGTTCTATCGAAAAGGACGCTGATTTTTTTTTCTTTCCTCATCGGTTGTAAAATGCAAAGTGTGATGAAGCATCTAACTTAAACATTTCTTAAATTGCATAATCAGTTCTTAAATCGTAGTTTTTTTATATCTTCAGTGGTTCCTTAGTTACATCTATATTATCGTTCTTGGATAAATTGTCTATGTATGCAATTATTCCTAAATACAGCTTCTTCTTTTTTAAAAACAAATATCATTAATATATTGTTTTCATAGACATCCATCGTACAGATGGTTTCTCCTCAGATGCCGAAGAACAACTAACATAACCAACAAGAGAGAGGTATTTCCGAAAATGCGGACACCATGTGAAACATGTGCAAACGAACAGTTACAGCGCCTACAGATTCCTGGCAGTTTACTCCTTCTGGTGCCCTAAGGAAACCTCGGGAAGGGGGCGCCCTGTCAGGATACAGGAAACCTTTTGTATTTATTAATACGTTATCCAACCATCCAGAATACAACAATTAATACAATTACCGTACAAGTAAACCATAAAGCAAATACTTTTAAAATCTTTACCAAAGACAGCCAGATATGCACTCCGTTTTCAGGCCACAAGTGGCCCATAGGGACCATCCGACCGCCGTGTCATCCTCTGGTGAGGTTGCGGGTAGGAGGGGCGTGTGGTCAGCACACCGCTCTCCTGGTCGTTATGATGGTTTTCTTTGACAGGAGCCGCTACTATTCGGTCAAGTAGCTCCTCTGTTGGCATTACGAGGCTGAGTGCACCCCGAAAAATGGCAACAGCGCATGGCGGCCTGGATGGTCACCCATCCAAGTGCCGGCCACGCCCGACAGCGCTTAACTTTCGTGATCTCACGGGAACCGGTGTATCCACTGAGGCAAGGCCGTTGCCCAAAGACAGCCAAATACTCGTACTTAAAATCACTGAACAACAAAACACAGTAGCTTCACATACAGTGCGTATTACAAAGTTGTATGACAAGTTGGCACGTAAAAGTCATTAAACGTGAACAACAACATTAGTATTAAGACAAACCAAAGTAACAGGAGATCAAAAAATCTTCATTCCTTCCAAGCCTTTACAAGCATAGAAACTTTACCATAACAGGCGTTACAAAATAAGTGAAGATAAAACAACTTTTTCTAACATGTCCCAGGTAAAAACAGCAATTCAACCACAAACTTGTCTTTTGCAAAGCACCAAAAATGAGATGGTCAAGACATAGCATAAACACATTCATGGGCGTGTAGGGTGGGAGTGTGGTTGTAGGGGGAGTGGTGGCGAGGACATATGGGGGGAGAATGGAGGGTTGGGAAACGGGGTGGGGTGGGGGGAGGAATGGAGAAGCACGAAGTTAAAGGAGCACAAAATGGGGGTTCAAGTGGGCAACATGGCAAGAATGTAAATAATATATCATCATTAGGAATAAAAGAAAGTTACTGAAACTTGGCGAAAAACAACTGTTCATCATTTTAGTAATCAAATAAATAAGAATTATCTCATTCAACAGAGAAAGCATATGTTACTCAGGAGTAATGATACAGATAACATATACTAACAAAAGGAGCCAAAACAAATGTTTAAAGCAATGTATAAAATGAAACTTGCAGCTTTGGATTGGTTTTTTGTTTTTCTCATTAACAGAAGTTGCTGACCCACAGCTATACCAGCATGCTGGAAGTTCGGATTAGTATTTCACTGGTGCTCCATTCTTACAGCATCACAGCTTTCTGCACTCCGGAACCGCCGCCCGACAGCCTAAAGGCGTTAACTTGTAGCTGGCAGTACTGAAGTTGGCAATTTTGTACATGATGTTAGCAGCCTTGAGACAGACTGTATAGATATGTACTCGTACTAATAATTTTCTTCTCTCGTCGAGGAAAATTCCTAAATGCGAGCTACAATTGGGCTGTTACACTATGTGATAAAAAGCATCCGGACACGTCGCTGAAACTGACTTAAAAGTTCGTGGCGCCCTCCATCGTTAATGCTGGAATTCAATATGGTTTTGGCCCACCCTTAGCCTTGATGACAGCTTCCACTCTCACTGGAATACGTTCAATCCAGTGCTGGAAGGTTTCTTGGGGAATGACAGCTCATTCCCTGACGAGGAGAGGTATCAATTCGGTAGGTGAGGCCTGCACGAAGTCGGCGTTCCAAAACATCCCAGAGGAGTTCTGTAGTATTCAGGTCAGGACTCTGTGCAGGCCAGTCCATTAGAGGGATGTTATTGTCGTGTAATCACTCCGCCACAGGCCGTGCATGATGAACAGGTGCTCGATCGTGTTGAAAGATGCTGTCGCCATCCCCTAATTGCTCTTCCACAGTGGGAAGCAAGAAGGTGATTACAACATCAATGTAGGCCTGTGCTGTGATAGTGCCACACAAAACAACACGGGGTGCAAGCCCCCTCCATGAAAAACACGACCACACCATAACACCACCGCCTTCGAATTTTACTGTTGGCACTACACACGCTCCAAGTTTTCTCACCCCCTGCCTAACTGTCATAGTACTTGCAGTGGATCGTGATGCAGTTTGGAATTCCTGTGTGATGGTCTGGATAGATCCTCTTCAACTCTCGGCGGTCTCTGTCAGTCAACAGACGAGGTCGGCCTGTACGCTTTTGTGCTGTTCCACTTCCACTTCACTATCACTTCGGAAACAGTGGACTTCAGGATGTTTAGGAGTGTGGAAATCTCGCGTACAGACGTATGACACAGGTGACATCTAGTCACCTGACCACGTTCGAATTCCGTGAGTTCCGCGGAGCGCCCCACTCTGCTCTCTCGCGATATCTAATGACTACTGAGGTCGCTGATAGAGAGTACCTGGCAGTAGGTGGCAGCACAATGCACGTAATATGAAAAACGTATGTTTTGGGGGGTGTCCAGATACTTTTGATGACATAGTGTATATAAGCTAGCTTTGGAAAAGTTGCCGCTAAGCAACGTGTATGTGGTTTTATTTGCAGCTATCGTTAACTAATTGTTCCTGAACCACCTCTGCATTTTTGAGAGCACGTGGTTCGCATTTTCTTCACACTTGCGTCTGGGATCTCCAGAGACCACCACCAAGGTATGATCAGCGTGAGCCACAACTCCATTCACTTCGTCACTCCTACGCAGCAGTTCCAGCAGAGGCTTAGTTGTCAGATCACAAAATATTTTTCCACGTATCGAGCCTTGTCGTTAGGCTCTAGTACCCTTTTTTTATTACATTGTGCCGTCCAGTAGACCATTCAACTGTGCAACGCTTACAGTAGTCCATGAAATTTAAATACATCTTCATCTACAGCGACATGATTACTTCGCAATTCGCAATTAAGTGCTTGTGCAGAGGGTTCATCGAACCACCTTCAAGCTATTACTCTATCGTTCCACTCTTGAACAGCGCACGGGAAAAACGAACACTTGAACCTTCCCGTGCGAACTTTGATTTCTCTTATTTTTCAACGATGATCAGTCCTATCTATGTAGGTAGGCGCCAACAAAATATTTTCACACTCTGAAAGTTGGTGATTGAAATTTCATGAGAAGATCCTGCCGCAACGGAAAACGTTTTTTTAAATGATCGCGATCCCAATTCATGTTCCATATCCGTGGCACTCTCTCCTCTATTTCGAGATAGTACAAAACAAGCTACCCTTCTTTGAATTTTATCGATATCCTCCGTCGATGCCATATGAATGGTTCAAATGGCTCTGAGCACTATGGGACTCAACTGCTGTGGTCATAAGTCCCCTAGAACTTAGAACTACTTAAACCTAACTAACCTAAGGACAGCACACAACACCCAGCCATCACGAGGCAGAGAAAATCCCTGACCCCGCCGGGAATCGAACCCGGGAACCCGGGCGTGGGAAGCGAGAACGCTACCGCACGACCACGAGATGCGGGCGATGCCATATGATGCGGATACCATATGGCACAGCAGTACTCCAGAAGAGGATGTACATTCGTAGTGTAAGCACTCTCTTTAGCAGACCTGTCGCATTTTCTGAAAGTTCTGCAGTCCATTATAGGCTTTGATTTGCTTTACTGACATTTTCTTTGAGATTGTTCCAACTGAAGTTATTCGTAATTGTAATCTCTACTTGTTAGCTGAATTTACAGCCTTTAGATTTGTGTGATTTATCGTGTAATCGAAATGTAGTGGATTACTGTTAGTAGTCATGTGGATGACTTCAAACTTTCCGTTGTTTAGAGGCAACTGACACTTTTCGCACCATACAGATACCTTGTCAGAATCTTTTTGCAATTTGTTTTGATCGTTTGATGACTTTATAGCACGGTAAATGACAGCATCATCTGCAAACAGTCTAAGAGTGCTACTCAGATAGTCTCCTAAATTCTTCGTGTAGATCAAGAATAGCAGAGAGCCTATAACACTTCCTTGGGGAACGCCAGATATTACTTCTGTTTTACTCGATGACTTTCCGTCAGTTACTACGAACTATGGCCTGTCTGACAGGAGATGACGAATCCAGTCGAACAACTGAGACGATAGTACATAGGTACGCAATTCGATTAGAAGCCGATTGTGAGGTACGGCGTCAATAGCTTTCTGAAAATCTAAAAATATGGACTTAATTTGACATCCACTGTCAACAGAACTCATTACTTCGTGTGCGTAAAGAACTAGTTGCTTTTCACAAGAACGACGTTTTCCGAATCCGTATTGCCTGTTTCTCAATAAGTCGTTTTCTTCAAGATAACTCATGACGTTCGAACACAGTGTATATTCCAAACTCCTACTGCAAATCGACGTTAGCGACAGGGGTCTGTAATTCAGCAGGTTACTCCTATTCCCTTTATTGAGTACTGGTGTAACTTTAGCAACTTTCCATTCTTTAGGTTCGGATATTTCAGCGAGTAATCGGTTGTATATGATTGCTAAATATGGAGCTATTGCATCAGCATATTTTGAGAGGATCCTGACTGGTATACAATCAGCAACGGAGGCCTTGTCTTTATTAAGTGACTTAAGCTGCTTTAGCACACCGAGGATATCTACTTCTAAGTTACTCACGTTGGCAGTTGTTCTTGGTACTAATTCTGGAATATTTACATCGTCTTCTTTGGTGAAGGACTTCCGGAAAACCGTATTTAGTAATTTTGCTTTAGTGGCACTGTCGGCGATAACATCACCATTCTTATCGCGCAGTGAAGGTTTTGATTGTGCCATTCCGCTGATGTTTTTTATATACGACCACCATCTATTTGGATCCTGCCGGATTTCGAGACAGATTTTCGTCGTGGAAAGTATTAAGACGCATTTCGCACTCAAGTTCGCGCTACATTCTGTGAAACTTCGTCAGTCTTGACGATTTTGCATTCCTTGAAATTTGGCATGCTTTTTTCGTTGCTTCTACAACAGTGTTCTGACCTGTTTAGTTTGCCATGGGGGATCAGTATCATCTCTTATTAATGTATTTGGTAAATGTCTCCCAACAGCCATCGATACTATTTCCTTAAATTTAAACCACATCTGGTCTACGCTTACATATTCAGATTGGAAGGAGTGGATACTATCTCTTAAGAAGATCTCAAGCGAATTTTTTATCTGCTTTTTTAAGTAGATATATTTTGCGTTCATTTTCGGTGGGTTTGAATGTTACGGTACACAGTCTCGCTATAACAATCTTGCGGTCACTAATCCGTGTATCCTTCACCATGCTCTTTATTTGCTCAGGTTTACTTGTTGCTAAGCAGTCAAGTGTTTTCGCAACCATTAACTCTTCGAATGGTTCCTGAAGTAATTGTTCAAAATAATTTTCTGAGAACGCATTCGTAACGATTTCGGACGACGTTTTAAGCCTATCTCCGACTTTAAACACGCATTTTCACCAACATATCGAGGATAGATTGAAGTCACCACCAACTATCACTGTATAAGTGGTGTACCTATTTGAAGTGGGACTCAAGTTTCCTTTGAATTGTTCAGCAACTGTATTATCTGAATCGGGGGTCGGTAAAACGAACCAGTTTTTAAGTTATCCAGTTGTAAAGTATAATAAAGGCGTTTTGGGATCTGGAGACTTCCAGAATGAGATTTTCACTCTGCAGCGGAGTGTGCGCTGATGTGAAACTTCCTGGCAGTTTAAAACTGTGTGCCGGACCGGGACTTTGATAAAGGTCGGATTGTAGCCTATCGCGATTGCGGTTTATCGTATCGCGCCATTGCTGCTCGCGTTGGTCGAGATCCAATGACTGTTAATAGAATATGGAATCGGTGGGTTCAGGAGGGTTATACGGAACGCTGTGCTGGATCCCAACGGCCTCGTATCACTAGCAATCGAGATGACAGGCATCTTACCACATGGCTGTAACGGATCGTGCAGCCACGTCTCGATCCCTGAATCAACAATGGGGACGTTTGCAAGACAACAACCATCTGCACGAACAGTTCGACGACGTTTGCAGCAGCATGGACTATCAGCTCGGAGACTATGGCTGGGGTTACCCTTGACGCTGCATCACAGATTGGAGCGCCTGCGATGGTGTACTCAACGACGAACCTGGGTGCACGAATGGCAAAACGTCATTTTTTCGGATGAATCTAGGTTCTGTTTACAGCATCATGATGGTCGCATCCGTGTTTGGCGACATCGCGGTGAACGCACATGGAAGCGTGTATTCGTCATCGCAATACTGGCGTATCACCCGGCGTGATGGTATGGGGTGCCATTGGTTGCACGTCTCGGTCACCTCTTGTTCGCAGTGACGGCACTTTGAACAGTGGACGTTACATTTCAGATGTGTTACGACCCGTGGCTCTACCCTTCATTCGATCCCTGCGAAACCCTACATTTCAGCAGGATGATGCACCCAGATTGCGTGAAAATGTAATCACATGTCAATTCTAGTATAATATATTTGTCCAGTGAATACCCGTTTATCATCTGTAGTGTAGAATGAAAGGAAACAGGACACCCGTAAACTGATTTGGCCTGATGGTCTAATGTGAATCGTTCTGTTGTTTCTTGGATGTGATGACAGTTTATAAAGACAGAAGCTGTATCCTGAAGATCGGGGCAGGGCCAGCCACATGTGACTTCAGGAGAGAGGACCGTTATTGCACTGTAAGGGCACGACAGGCCGCCTTAGTACTGACGGCAACTGGCATGTCAGCTCGCAGCATGCACTGGACGTGTTGTATCGAAACAAACGGTGTGCAAAAGGCTTCGGCAGAGTGGCCTTTATTGTCAGAGACCTGCTGTATGTCTGCCTCTGACTCATCTTCACAGGAGGGAACGTCTAGAGTGAAGTCATCAACATGCCATATGGACAATCGAACGGTGGGTCAACGTTGTTTTCACAGATGAGTCCCGATGTAGTCTGGGAAGTGATTTTCGATGGATTCGCATCTTGAAGGAACGTGAAACACAATTTGGTAACCCAAACATTGTGGAGAGTGTGGGCAGGGGTTATGTTTACCACTCGAACCCCTCTTCATGAAATAGTAAGGTTGAATCGGCTAGGTTTAACTGCTGTGAGGTATCGTGACGAGATCTTGGGACCTCATTTGCGGTTGTTGCGAGGTGATGTGGGCTCAGACTTCGCATTTATGAACGATAATTCTCGACCTCATAGAGCACGGATGGTTGATGTTTTCTCGGAAACGGAAAATATTGTACTCATGGCGTGGCCTGATCGCTCTCCCAATTTTTATCCTACAGAGCATGTCTGGGATGCACTAGGCAGACGGGTTGCTTCACGTCGGCATCCACCAACCACTCTCCAAGACTGCCAGCAGCTCTGCAGGAAGAATCGGCGTTATTGTCTCAACATGAGACTGATGATATCATTCACACTACGCCCCGTCGTTGTCAGGCCTGTACTGCCGCCAGAGGTGGTCACATCCCATACTCAGCACATTAATCAGTCGTCGGAATGTGTGTGTGTAAATTCGTTAAATTGGAAAAAATGGTTCAAATGGCTCTAAGCACTATAGGACTTATCATCTGAGGTCATCAGTGCCCTAGACTTAGAACTACTTAAACCTAACTAACCTAATGACAGCACACACATCCATGCCCGAGGCAGGATTCGAACCTGGGACCGTAGCAGCAGCGCGGTTCCGGACTGAAGCGCCTACAACCGCTCAGTCACAGCGGCGGGCTCAACATGGAAAAAAACGAACAACATTTTTGTCTACCGTTGTGCACACTGCAGTTGTTTACGTTCTGTATTCTTTACATTGTTTCTACTTTACTATCACCTGTATATACTGCTTCGTGGCAAAATTTTGGACACCTGAGTACAAATAGAAAATCGATAAGAAAGAACTATTCCCTCAACTGAACACAACAGCTTCTATTTCAGATACCATGTACACAAATACAAGGCTTTTTTCAAATCTGTGATGCCAGGTCCACTTGGCCTGCAACAGTTTTTGTATTCTTAATGCGCCTCTCATCATAGCACAGATGTGGTTAGCAGTTACCAATGTGTGAAGTTAAAATGTGAACAGTGAAGTGAATTTTGTGGTTCAGTGTTTCTTGTTTTATATATTTTGTAAGTAAATTGTTCACTGGTTTTGGTTAACAATATGCTGTGGAAAAAGGCTGACTATATGTTGAGCTAAATTCTAAATGCCTCACGAAGAAAAGAAAATATACGCGAGGGAACCGTTTTTGTACAGAATTCTGCAATATTTTTGACATTAAGTCCATGTAGGCAAAAAGTACTCTTGCCGTTAGACCGCGTCAGTTCTGAATTTTCCCCATTTCAGCGCTTCACTCTGTGTACCAGAATATTCTTCAGAACTGCCCTTCCTTAGAGACTGAACGTGTCGAGGAAATTTGAAGATTGGTGGTACGGGGGTCACTCCAAAAGAAATGCACACTATTTTTTTAAAATCCATCTTTTATTCCTCATGTTTGAAAGTTTTACAGTGTGTAGATACATCCTTTAGGAACAATATTTTCATATGTCCATATAATTTACATCCCTCTCAACTGCCTTACGCCATCTTGGAACCATCGCCTGTATACCCGCACGGTAAAATTCTGGACCAACCTGTAGGAGCCACATTTTGGTAGCGTGCACAAGGGAGTCATCATCTTCAAACCTTGTTCAACGAGGAGAGTCTTTCAGTTTTCCAAAGAGATGATAGTCACATAGAGCCAGGTGAGGACTGTAAGGCGGGTGTTTCAGTGTTGTCCATCCGAGTTTTGTCATCGCTTCCATGGTTTTTTGACTGACATGTGGCCGTGTATTGTCGTGCAACAGCAAAACACCCTGCTTTTGCCGATGTGGTCGAACGCGACTCAGTCGAGCTTGAAGTTTCTTCAGTGTCGTCACATATGCATCAGAATTTACGGTGGTTCCACTTGGCATGATGTCCACAAGCAAGAGTCCTTCGGAATCAAAAAACACCGTAGCCATAACTTTTTCGGCAGAATGTGTTGTTTTGAATATCTTTTTCCTTGGTGGAATTTGCATGATGCCACTCCATTGATTGCCTCTTCGTCTCTGGTGAAAAATGATGGAGCCATGTTTCATCACCTGTCACAATTCTTCCAAGAAATTTATCTCCACCATTCTCGTACTGTTCCAAAAGTTTGCTGCATACCGTTTTTCTTGTTTCTTTGAGAGCCACTGTCAGCATCCTGGGAACCCACCGGGCACAAACCTTTTTTAACGCCAACATTTTCAGTATTCTGCAAACACTTCCTTCTCCTATCCCAATGTAGCGTGACAATTCGTTCACTGTGGTGCGTCTGTCAGCAGTCACCAATTCGTTAACTCTCTGCACATTGGAGTGTGTGCAGTACGAGGCCTGCCGCTGCGAGGACAATCCTCAATATTGCCATGCCCGCTATCATCACGTAACGTGCTTGCCCACCGATTAACTGTACTGCGATCGACAGCAGCATCTCTATTTACCTTTTTCAACTTCTTATGGATGTTTCCCACTGTCTGGTTTTCACAGCACGTTGCTTCTGACGAACGTCAAGTGTAGCAGCCATCTTGAAGACATGTTGTGACGGCGTCACTCACGGGAACAGGTTGAACTAAGTTTCAAAGCAAGCGGGAAGGATGTATCCACACACAGTAAAACTTTCACACATGCAGAATGAAAACTGTACTTTTACAAAAATAGTGCGCATTTCTTTTGGAGTGACCCTCGTATTTAACATTTCAGAGTGCCTAAGAACTTAATATGTACGTGCCTTTACATTTCGTTCGGCATTGTTAAGCAAGTATGCCGTTTTGTTGCATCACGATGTGATATTTAAGGCTTATTGTGGCTCGCTGGCTGTTGCACGCAAAACTTTGTGACTACTTCTGTAAGTCTTAGTCTCTCTCTGCACGCGAATATCGGAAATGGTTTACCTGGAGTCTCTCTTTAAACGCTTTCAGAATTCCAGGCTGCGGTCTGTTCGGTGTTTCCTGCGGGTAGTACCTCCCAACATCCGGCACTCCACAGGTGAGAGACCTACAGGAAGAAGTTGGGAGACATTAAAGCTTTATCAAAAAAATGTTCAAATGTGTGTGAAATCTTATGGGACTTAACTGCTAAGGTCATCAGCCCCTAAGCTTACACACTACTTAACCTAAATTATCTTAAGGACAAACACACACACACACCCACAACCGAGGGAGGACTCGAACCTCCTCCGGGAGCAGCCTCACAGTCCATGACTGCAGCACCTGAGACCGCTCGGCTAATCCCGCGCGGCAAGCTTTATCACAATTGCTTCCTGCCGCGAATGACTCTGTCGTTGTTAGTTTACGTTTCAAGAATAGCCAGTGTTGCGGTAAGTTTTCAGTGAACGACATCGCTTGAAATACTTGCTTCAATGGGTCCAGCGGACGATGATCGGTGTTCCAGATCTTCTAATCGTAAGTTAGAACGTTTTGCGTTTTATGTTATGTCAATGAATTATTTTAACACCCTGTAAACACTAGATTCAAATATTCTTCTTGTATAATGGTTTTCTCGGCCGCTCCCAAGTCGTTACAAAGTTTTTGTACTTGTTAATCTATAATAATGTTGTGGTGACTGAGAAGTAATAATAAACAGTTTTTTGAGTACCGAGGGTGTTTTGTCAACATAGTGGTAGACTCGTGACTATCTATCCGTACAATGAATTTGACTGTACTGTTACAGAAAACTGAAACTACATGTTAATCTAACATAATTCGAGTCGTCCTTAGGACTGAGACTTCAAATTAAATAAGATAAATGTAGAGAAAAAGCTGATTTTTAATATTCGAGCTAGAATTATTCATAGAGAACTTAAGTCGTGTTCCACGATTGTTCCGCATATGACGCTGAAACACAAAGTTCTTTTCTGACTGCTCGTAACCGTTCTCCTTGATTCATTCAAGTGTGTTGCTTAGAATTACTGTATTAAACAGGGTGATTCCGTGATGATGAATTTTCAGGGATGATGTACGTGGGTAAATGTGTCACACTGAGGTAAGGGAACTGTGGTCCGGAAACGACCGAGTCGAACGTTGTAAGCAACTATCGATCTGATACCTCTGACAGTGGAATTAATGTACCAATACTGTTTTTGTTAAGGTTGTAGGGTAGGCAAATCTCAGAAAGGGTCGTACGGACCAAAACAGTAAAAAGGGTCTAGTAAACATGGACTCTAAAATGCTTGCCTTAACTTGTATGAGAAGTCGTTCATTTTCGACACTGTGAAACACATCTCTTCTATACTGCAATCTCTTTGGTTTCCATATTTTTGGAGGAGGTAGTGCAGACCAAAGCAAGGAAAAAGTCCAGTAATTTTGGGCTGTAAAATGTGTACCTTAAAATATGCGAGCACTTGTTCATCTTCGTTAGTGTGAAACATATCTCTTCTACTGAACAAGTCTTTATAGTCCTTAAGGTATGAATTTAAAGAACCCGTATTTACTGGGCATTTTTTCTTGCTCTGGACCGTACTACAGCCTCCAAAAGTATGGAAACCAAAGAGATAGTAGGATAGAAGAGATTTGTTTCACACTATCGAAGAGGAACAAGTCTCATATGTAGCTCTATGAAACGTCCCCTTTAAACAATTTATACACGACTGTCCTTAAACTGACACACAATATTTTTAGCGCAACGCAATCTGACTTTCAAAAATCCCTACAAAAGAATGGCCCTGACTAACATTAACCTATACGTTTCACAAATCACTTACCTCACCAAAAATCTTCGTTACTCGAACTACTGCAATACAGCGAGCGCCACTACTGCCAGCTAAATAAAAGATTCAAACTACGGAAGGCACTAATTACTGATAGGCATAGTTAGCAAATGAAAGATTTTAATAGAGAACAAACAATGTATTTACCTTAATAATGTTGAAAACTCATAATATACATATCAGTTCATGACATCCAGTTTTAAAAATTTCAAAACTCCGCCATCTCCCTCCCCACATCCATCACTGCTGGCGGCTCACCTCCAACTGCGCAACGCTACGCGCTGTTCACATCCAGCTGCCGCTGCCCAACACTACAATGGCAGACAACAATGCAAACTAGCCACAGACTGCACACCGCACAGGCTGTGATTTTCATACAGAGCGCTACGTAACATTGCCAACAAGAAAGCATAAACAGCCTACTTACAGCTCTTATGGTATGCATTTTAGAACCAATGTTTACTAGACGGTTTTTCTTGTTTTGTTACATACCACCGTCACTGAAAGTTACCTACCCTGCAATCTTAGCAACAACAGCACCAGTGTAAGTATTCTACTGTAAGAGTTATCAGCTCGATATTTTCTTATAACTTTCAACTTGGCAGGCTTTTACCTCAAATTGATGCATTTATCCCTCCTATCATTTCTGAAAATGTGTAACATCTTCACGGAATCGGCTTGTACATATCCATCTTTCATTCCTACATACTCTTAATCCTGGAGCACCTTTGATTTTGTTGGTATACTTAAATGAAACAAGTGGCAACCGCTTTTCACTCTTAGGTGTTCGTTCCCTAGAGTCTTCTTACACTGTAGGCATCAGAACTGCCGACAAGTGACGAACGAGAAGATGAGTGTTCAGAGCTATGTATATCCTCGGAATGTTGTTCAATACCACGAACAAGCAACGAATCAGATATTTTGTCAGTATAGCTTCAAAGAACTTTTAGACGTCCTCTGTTCCACGTATTTTCCTGGTATACGTGCTCTAAATACCTTTGATATGAAATAAATGCGGTAATGAGTGACTACATGCATGTTGTTTTTCTACGATGCTGGAAGGTTTTATGTATACGTTATCCAGTTATTTATCAAATAGTTTCTCTGAAAACAAAATTGAGTCCGAATGTGTTGCTTGTTGACAGCATAAAGTATCAGCGAGTTTTGACCTGACTGTTGGTTAATAACAGGGAGCTAACAACTTTCATTGCTATTCTGGTCCCCCGATGATAACATCATTATGGTATAAGGAATACGTGAAAGGAAATGTATCACAACAGCATTAATGACCAATTAAAAACCACACAACGGGTAAGGGAGCATTTTTAGCACAAACTTTAGGGGATGAACAAAGCTAAGAAGAAAGTATTTCACATTTGCACAAAGACTATCGACTTGGTAAACATTAAGAATGGGGAACATTCAGTAAAAAGAATGGAAGAATTTTTTGAGATTGTAATTTTCGAGGACAGCAGAAAGTAGGAAAGTATTAAAGATAATGCGAGTTGTGGAAAAACTAGCATTCGGAATTATTTGTTTATAAGGAATTTAATAGTAAAAAAACAGATAAACTAAGTAACGAAAATGTACTAGGAAGAAGTGCATGAAAATTTAGACTAAAATGAACCAAAGTTTGCAGACATGTCCTACGGCAGTGTGGAATAACTGATTTAATCCTGGTAAGAGTGGCTGATGGCAAAATAATATAGATGTGGACCAAGATTCAGATACGTAAAACAAATTGTCTAGTATGTTAAGTGAAATAGATGTAGAAAGATTGGAGAGCGAAAGGAAAAGATGGGTAATGATCTGGAACTGACCAATATGGCACTTCTGTCCCTTGGTTGACACTAAGTCAGTAGTGGCTAATTGTGCTGTTCTCTGCAATTTCTGTGTTGCTCATTGAGTTCTGTTTTTTATTGACAGGATACAAACTTTCGAAACCCGTTTTGTGGCTCAAGGAGCACACTGAGCAATTGCATCTATGCTTGAACCAGAATCTGACGTTGTACTGGCGGGTATTACGTTTCACAGTTAGAAAACAAAGTGTTTAGGAAATAATGTAACTAGAAGAAGAGCAGGTTATTTTGGATAATAGCTAGAGAATCATGTCAGGACAATCAGATCCAATCGCTTTCGCTTTGTTTAGAGATTTGATTTGATATTTTATTACGTGATCACTCATTTCAGTGCCTTCCACTTCCCTTTTTCTCAGCGATTGAATGTAGAAATCTTAATTTCATCTATCTTTGTGAAGCTGTTTATGATGAAAGAACTTACTGTGTTACCTTGCTCTATACCATGTTCCTTTATGATGCCAACGTGGTCACTGAAGAAACATACAGATTTAGTGACTTTAGATAAAATCCCTTATGAGGCAATACTCGATCTGAGGCTTTTCCGGCGTATATGATGCTTCCACCGTTCTTCGTCAAAGGTTGTTTGCCGAAATATCGTGGACGTTTGACGACTGAATCCGGCAGTACGCCCGAGAACCTTGGAAACACCCCTTATGAGGTCTTTTGTCAGATCGATAGACAAAATTTTATTCTCAAATTGATTGAAAGCTTTTGGAATTGCTCTTTTAAATATCGTTTCAGCTTAATTCAATTTTTTTTCCAGCAAGACTTCGACACATTTGGGCAGCGTTCCATTTGATTGAAACTTGGACCTTGGGAAATTCAATGGAGACGAAATTGGCAGTGTTTCACAAGTAAGACGCAAAATGAAAAAAAATTACCGGAAACAATAGTCGAAGAAGAAAATGGGAAACCTCTATTGGAAGGGCCAGGTTACAGGATATCCAGGAAGAGTGAATACGGCGTTAGAAAGAGGAGGAGAGGGAAATCATACTTATAGGCAAGGAGCAGAACATACAAAAACAACGCCATATGATGTTTTCCCGGCGTATTTCTAGCTTGTAGGCGGATTACGAGCTACATAAAACAAATTGTGGAGGGTGTTGGGCATAGCAGGAAACTAGAGAAGTTTCTGGAGCAGAGAAATTGTCTTTTTCTCCCAGCTTTGATCTTTCCATCGGGGATCTCCAGATAGTGCTTCAGGATGTTTCATCTTCAGATCTACATCTTACTCCTTTGTTCACTCGGCTAATACTGCCATAACGAACATTCGACAACGAAAATTGGTATGTTAGTACACACATGAGCAGTATCCATTTTTCCTAATGTTTTTAACGACGATACCAATTGAAATTTACAGTGGACTCCATTATATAACAATGTATTCAGAAATTAATCATAATTATAGTTACTTTAAAATATAGTTGTCGCATCAGGGAGTAAAGAGGCAGCTGTTGCCTTAAATGAATCGTGAATAAGTACGTGCACTGACATAGCGATGTCATGAAATGCTTATGGAACACAGCACTCACGGCCCACGCTAGATGATACGTTACATACACATATACATTTCACTGAAGAACTGAAAAAGAATATTTTTAAACAAAATTTGTAAAGGAATTTCTGACCGTATCCTGTATCTCGGGCCAGAGGGCGCAGGTCAAAGGCAAATGTGCCGCCACTATGAGCTACAGTGATGTACTGTTCGGATGTATATCTGTTGATCGTAGAGTAAATGCTGAAGGAAATATGTGAGTATTGGATCAAGCACTGCAAGCACTGGGGCCAAGCCATTTGGAATTCTAAGTTTGGTTCAAAGTATCCATCGCAGTACTACAGTTGTGATGTTTCTACAGTCACAGATGTGACTTCTCTCTACAGTGCTGATGTTTCCAGCTGCCTCAGTCGCCATGTTGGTTGTGTTTTAAGTCCACACTTACTGGTAAATGATACAAATTTCTAGATGAAGTCCGAAAAAGTAAACGGGGGGATATCATTCATAGAACATCGATAAGCTATGCTGGTCTCAGATGACCAGCAACGATTTTATACCAACTTGCGGGATGGAATTGTACATGATCTGCTAATACGGACTTACTAGCCGAAAAGTACCCTTAGTATTTTTTCGTTTGTTTTCTGAATCGAAAACAAATACACAGTCATCATCTCAATTCTGTAGCATCTACCTCATTCAAAGTATATTCTTACCGGGAACATTGAGCAAATTTATGAATTCCGATGAGAATACTACACTTCAGTTTTGTTTCATCATTGTATTTTCTTCCCGTAGTGTCGTACTCTGTATTCGCTGATTTGTTTGCTGAACTACCCCATTTTTGTTCCTAAAATTATTTAGTCACACAGCCATTCTTTCTTTGCATAGTTTCTCTCCATAAGAGGATACTCATTATCTTTGACTTGTTGCTCTGCCTTTGTTACGGTGCATTTATCATCGATTAAGACGATTTTGCCGGAATGTGGATAAATGCAGTATGTGCCATTTCGAAGTTGTGCTCTACAATGTTGTTGTTGTTGTTGTTGTGGTCTTCAGTCCTCAGACTGGTTTGATGCAGCTCTCCATGCTACCCTATCCTGTGCAAGTTTCTTCATCTCCCAGTACCTACTGCAACCTACATCCTTCTGAATCTGCTTCGTGTATTCATCTCTTAGTATCCCTCTACGATATTTACCCTCCACGCTGCCCTCCAATACTAAATTGGTGATCCCTTGATGCCTCAGAACATTTCCTACCAACCGATCCCTTCTTCTAGTCAAGTTGTGCAAGAAACTTCTCCCCAATTCTATGCAATACCTTCTCATTAGTTATGTGATCTAACCATCTAATCTTCAGCATTCCTCTGTAGCACCACATTTCGAAAGCTTCTATTCTCTTCCTGTCCAAACTATTTATCGTCCATGTTTCACTTCCATACATGGCTACACTCCATACCAATACTTTAAGAAACGACTTCCTGACACTTAAATCTATACCCGATGTTAACAAATTTCTCTTCTTCAGAAACGCTTTCCTTGCCATTGCCAGTCTACATTTTATATCTTCTCTACTTCGACCATCATCAGTTATTTTGCTCCTCAAATAGCAAAACTCCTTTACTACTTTAAGTGTCCCATTTCCTAATGTAATTCCCTCAACATCACCTGACTTAATTCGACTACATTCCATTATCCTCATTTTGCTTTTGTTGATATTCATCTTATATCCTCCTTTCAAGACGCTGTCTATTCCGTTCAACTGCTCTTCCAAGTCGTTTGCTGTCTCTGACAGAATTACAATGTCATCGGCAAACCTCAAAGTTTTTTTCTTCTCCATGGATTTTAATACCTACTCCGAATCTTTCTTTTGTTTCGTTTACTGCTTGCTCAATATACAGATTGAATAGCATTGGGGAGAGGCTACAACCCTGTCTCACTCCCTTCCCAACCACTGCTTCCCTTTCAGGTCCCTCGACTCTTATAACTGCCATCTGGTTTCTGTACAAATTGTAAATAGCCTTTCGCTCCCTGTATTTTACCCGTGCCATCTTTAGAATTTGAAAGAGAGTATTCCAGTCAACGTGTTCTACAATATAAGAGAATATTCTGGAACATTCTAAAACATTCGTTAACATTCGAGAATATTTGTAGAAGGTCGAGAACATTACAGAACTATCTTGAACTTTTTCCCTTGAACATTACATTGATGCCAAAGAGAGAGAAGATGTGGTGATCATCAAGAGATAATGGCTACAATTACTTACACTGTATCTCCTTAACCACAGCAGCTACCTGCCCGCATCTCGCACTTGATGATGAGGATGTTGATGAAATTCCGACTATTGGTAGCATGTATCAGGACAGCGGAGAAACTTCTGCTCCAGAGGTGTTGCAAGAGTCGGCTGTTTTTGAATCTGTAAATCCCGGGGATGTTCCAGAAGGTAGGGTTGTCGTGGATCGATGGTGAACTTACTCCAGAAATTCATCCATTTGTGCAGCTTCCAGAAGACGAACCTGCAGAAGTGCTCACCCATTTACAGTACTTCAAATCTCTTGTGACACGTGAAATGCTGGAACTCTGTGTTCAACAAACTAATATTTATATATTCAGAAATTGGGTACAACTACTGACATTATCCTCGCTGAGCTGGAGCAGCTTTTAGGTACTTATTGCGAATAGGCTTGGCTCAAATGCTTATAGCGTGCGATGTTACTGGGCAAAACATATGGCGTACAAACTAGTTTCTAATATCATGGCTCGGAGCCGCTTTCAGAAACTAATATATCTTATTGTTACTTAAGTAACACAGAAAGAAGATAAGCTATGGCAAATTCGACCTTGGCTTACTTCGTTCTCAAAAGCTTGCCTGAGAAAACTGCCTGAGCAGAATCAATGTGTTGACGAAATAATGATCCCTTCCAAAGGACGCAGTAGTCTTCGACAATATATACAAAACAAGCCAACAAAATTAGGCCTTGAGCTGGTTCCTCAGGATATTTGAATGATTTTGATGTTCACGAAGGTGCAGATTCTAAGGCAACAAAGCATGTACCTGGAAAAGGTCTTGGTTACAATGTTGTGATGAAGCTAATTGCAGCATTGGAAGACAATCGCTTTTTTAGGGTTTATGCAGACAATGTTATCACATCGTATCATGTTGCTGAGAGCCTAGTGAAGAGGGGTATTTATTATACAGGCACAATAAGAGCAGCAAGATTCAAGGAATGTACTGTTCCCGACAAAAAGCAGATGAAAGCGCAAGGACGCGGTACTACAGTTTCACAACTTGATACAATGGGCAAGTTCATCATTGTGAAATGGTATGATAACAAACGTGTTACATAGTAACTGGTGTAGAGCCGAAGGACATGGCGAAAATATGGGATAGGACTAAGAAAGAACATAGTCTTGTCTCAAGACCATCCATTGTTTAAATGTACAATTGTAATATGGGAGGAGTATATCTCCATGATACGTTGACATCGCTGTACAAATATTCTCTTAAAATCCAGAATATGGTATATCTTCTGGCACACAATAACAATAGGTGTTGCCAATAGCTGGCTGAAATGTAGAGAAGACTGCAAGGTCCTGTCTGAAAAACAAGTTTGTCTCAGACAGTTTCAAGCTAATCTTGCAAGTGCATTGATATCTGCTGAGCAAGGAAAATTCAAGAGGGGACGTCCAAATACTGAAGATATGTACAAAAACGCAAGAAACCTGCTAATACAGTAACTCCAGTGCTAGAATGCCAAAAGGACAAAAACTGACCACTTTCCTCTGTGGAATAACACAAGAAGAAGGTGCATAATTTGCAAGAAACAGAATAATTCTGTTCAGTGCCAAAAATGCAAAGTTTTTCTATGCTTAAACAAAGAATTTGCTTCAGAATATTCCACTAATAAAAGAAATGTATGTAAATACGTTTATTGTTACAATATTGTATGAGATTTTGTAATAAACCGATTCAGAACGCAAAACTGATTATATATGTATCTTACGCATGCCGATACCGTTACCTTGAATCCCAATGTTACATATGTGTAGCGCATTGAAAAAAAAGGACTCAAAAATGAAAAAGCTAAAAGTTGTACATTTGTCCTCCAACATATTGGTAACTGTAAATAATACTCTGCTAAGAACAACCTAGGATTACTAGTAATTGTTTTGGGTCCTAGAGGGTTAAGTTTCTGCTACCATAACAAGTTTGTTTGCGTGGCCATCCTTCGCAGCAAGCACGGGAATACTTGTTTTGTAAATCATTTCTCGGAAATAAAGTGGTAGTGCGACCTTTAGACAAGGTGAGAGGAAACGCAGATCACAGCAAACCGTAAGTAATTAGTTATTTACATACACAATCGCGACGTGAATTGTTTGATAATCTAAAAATAACAAAACTGTGTCGTTATGGATCCCACTGGTGATGCCTTATAGCAAGAAAAAGGCAGAACGCGTCTGGGAAAAATAAATGACGTTGCAGTAAGAAAAGGCGGTTTTATTTGCAAAAAAAGTATTTCTTCTACCATGTTTGAATGGTGCATGTTATCTGGCATTCATTGGAGATGTGCAGACCCACTTGTTGGAAACCGCACCTGTTGCTGTCTCTTAGAGAAAGTGATTTCAACATGACGGTACGTCTCCCCGCTCTGGACGACAGATGTCCTCATCGGCGAACTACAAAAGGAAGAACTGCACCGAGAAAAACGCGATCCTCAATCTCGCCCAAAGGATTTCAGCTATGTTGTTACATGAATTCGTTGTTGCATGAACCTCGAAAAGAAACCGAAGACGGACAGGTCAGTAGCGGCCTAGCTACCACTCGCTTTCTACAACAGACAACCGAAATTTTTGAGAATGTGCGACAAAATTGTATGCACTGCCGTAATTCAAAAACTGAAACTGGAGGTCGTCACTTCGAAGACGTACTGTCGACTGAGTTGTTGCTGTAGGATGTAAGTTGCTTATGTCAATAAAACGATAAATATGCTTTTCTGTTAGCCGTTTTTTACGAGAAATCTCAGTCATTGAATGCAACCCGCTATGTCTTTCTCTAGTGACCCAATCACTTCCTCTCAGAGCAGCACTAACACTCGAACCCTTCGATTATTTGTGGTATATACTTGTATTTCAATCTCTGTCTTCAATGCCTCCGGTTCCCTATGGTACTATACACTTATTCGCTGATATCTTAAGACATGTTCAGTTATCCTGTTCCTTCTTTTCTTCATAGTTTTCTGCATGTTCTTTCCTCGCCGATTCTGTGGGGCACATCCTCATGTCTTACTTTACCAGTCCACTTAATTATCAGCATATTACTACAGCACTACACCGAGGTGACAAAAGTCATGGGATAGCGATATGCCCATATACAGATGGCGGTAGTTGTGGTGTCACCGCCAGACACCACATTTGTAGGTGGTAGCCTTTAAATCGGCCGCGGTCCGTGTACGTCGGACCCGCGTGTCGCCACTATCAGTGATTGCAGACCGAGCGCCGCCACACGGCTGGTCTAGTCTAGAGAGACTCCCTAGCACTCGCCCCAGTTGTACAGCCGACTTTGTTAGCGATGGTTCAGTTTACATACGGTCTCATTTGCAGAGACGACAGTTTAGCATAGCCTTCAGCAACGTCATTTGCTACGACCTAGCAAGGCGCCATATTCAGTTACTATAATTACTATCTTCAAGAATGTATTTTGAACAGATAATATTGTGAATCATGTATCGTCAAGAGCGACGTTCATCATTAATGGATTAAAGTTAAGGATCAAACTAATTACGTCCGCTTTCTGAATTCTCATTCCTTGTCATCTTCCAGACCTCACGTCAGTATAGTTCTTCCCTCCTCACGCCAGCCTGCGTGAGCTAAAACGCGTGCATTTCGGCCTCCACTTGTAACACGGTGTTGGCTCTTCTCGTAACACAAAAGTAGTATCGCCTGTATAGGGTATAACAGCGAGGGCAGTGCACTGGGGGAACTCTCATTTGCACTCAGGTAAATCGTGTGAAAAGGTATGCAACGTGTTTATGGCAATTTCAGGAATTGCCTCTCGCCGTGGATAATGCAGTGGCCGACGGTCTTCACTTAACGACCGAAAGCAGGGGCGTTTCCGTAGAGTTGTCAGTGCAAACAGACGAGCAACATGGCGTGACATAACTCCAGAAGCCAATGTGTACGCACGCCGGACGTATCCCTTCGGACAATGCGGCGAAATTTGGCTTTAATGGACTACGGCAGCAGACGACCGACGCGAGTGCCTTTGCTAATAGCACGACATCGAATGCAGCACCTCTGCTGGGATCGTGACCATAATGGTTGGACCTTAGACGACTGGAAAACCTTGGTCTGGTCAGGTGAGCCCCCATTTCTGTTGGTAAGAACGGATGGTAGGGTTCGATGCTGGCGCAGACCCCACGAAACTTTGACCCAACTTACCAACAAGGAAATAGTGCAAGCTATTAGTGCTCCATAATGGTGCAAGCAGTGTTTACGTGGAATGGACTGGGTCCTCTGGGCCAACTGAACCGATCATTGGCTGGAAATGGTTACGGAGACCATTTGCATTCAAGGACTTCGTGTTCCCAAACAACGATGCAATTTTTAAGGATGACAATGCGCCACGTCATGGAGCCACAATTGTTAGCGATTATTTTGAAAAACATTCTGGACAATTCGAGCACCTGATGTGACCACCCAGACCTCCCGAATCGAGACGTCAGTTCATGCACAAAATCCTGCAGCGGCAACACTTTCGTAACTTTGAACGGCTTTAGAGTCAGCATGGCTCAATGTATATACACGAGACTTCCAGCGGCTTGTTGAGCCCATGTCACGTCGAGTTGCTACACTACACTAGGGAAAAGGAGGTCCGACGCCATATTAGGAGGTGTCCCACGATATTTGTCACCTACATCTACATCTACATCCATACTCCGCAAGCCACCTGATGGTGTGTGGCAGAGGGACCTCAGTGGACATCTCAAACGCCTTGATTGTCTTCTTTTCCCTTTTTCCCCACAGTCCGTGATTCACTTCCACACCATGCTGTGCTCCGGGTGTACATTGTCAGAAATTTCTTCCATAAATTGATCCCTGTGTTTGACACTAGTATACTTATTTTTATCGGGAATTGCGTTTAGCCTGAGCCAATAAGTTTCTAATATCGTCCCTGCATCGTCCCAGACGCGTTATTTTGCTTCCAAGATAGCAGAATTCCTTCACTTCTGCCACTACGTGGTCCCCAATTTTAATGTTAAATCGCTAATGTCGTTCCTGCCACATGTCATTGCTTTGGTTTACTATCAGTCCATAAGAAGCTCTTATGGGTTTTTACTCCGTCCATCGCCGGCCACGATGGCCAAGCGGTTCTAGGAGCTTCAGTCTGGAACCGCGCGACCGCTGCGGTCGCAGGTTCGAATCCTGCCTCGGACATGGATGTGTGTGATGTCCTTAGGTTACTTAGGTTTAAGTAGTTCTAAGTTCTAGGGGACTGATGACCTCAGCTGTTAAGTCCCATAGTGCTCAGAGCCATTTGAACCTTTTTTTTTAAGACTACGAAGGAATAATATTCCCTCAAGTGGATCATTCACCACACAAGAGAAATTGGATCCGTTATAACTGCGCTGCCACCTCTGCCGCACTGCCGACGGCTTCACACGTCAGCGCCCATGCACAGTTAAGCTCAAATGGTTCAAATGGCTCTAAGCACTACGGGACATAACATCTGAGGCCATCAGTCCTCTAGAACTTAGAGCTACTTAAACCTAACTAACCTAAGGACATCACACATAGTCATGCGCGAGGCAGGATTCGAACCTGCGACCGTAGCAGCAGCGCGGTTCCGGATTGAAGTGCCTAGAACCGGTCGTTCACAGAGGCCGGCCACAATTGAGCCTCATCACAAAATCTCTCTCTCAATACAGGCTCAGAAACCACTTTAAACAAATTTAAATGTAATTTCTTTTCTTTTGTGGCAATTTTCCCAATATTCGTCTTTCTTTGAATAAATTTTATTTTTTAGTGAGTGTAATCAAAACTTCGTGTTGACACTGTTTGCTGTAATGCTACTTCTCTACCAATAACGTTTGTTAAAACCGCCTGTCTTCTTTTTTATTTTGGCTGTTATTGCATGTGTCTTTCACGATTCTTTTGGGGATGATCTCCGGCGTGTATTGATCAGCCAAAACATTATGACCGCCTCCTACTATCGATATAAACGCGTCCAGGCAATAGCAGCGTCACCTGACGAGGAATGACTGCTAGTGAGACACACCCACGGTGCTTGTAGTAACATTGAGCGTGCTCTCCTGGGGTAAGCCCACGATCTCATTTAGGAAACTGCACGACTTGTCGGGTGTTCGAGGAGTGCTGTGGTTGTAAGTTGGCTGTTTAGGTTTATATATTGGTAACACCACGTAGCGCTCTGAATGAAAATCACTGGCTGTGCTGTGTGCAGTCTGTGGCCGGTTGGCATTGTTGGAATATTCGCTATTGTAGTGAACAGCGCATAGCGTTGCGCAGTTGGAGGTGAGTCGCCAGCAGTGGTGGATGTGGGGAGTCAGATGGAGGAGTTTTGAGAGCGGATGATCTGGACGTGTGTCCATCAGAGACAGTAAATGTGTAAGACTTGATGTCATGAACTGATATATATATAATGATTTTTGAACACTATTAAGGTAAATACATTGTTTGTTCTCTATCAAAATCTTTCATTTGCTAACTATGCCTATCAGTAGTTAGTGCCTTCAGTAGTTAGAATCTTTTATTTAGCTGGCAGTATTGGCGCTCGCTGTATTGCAGTAGTTGCAGTAACGAAGATTTTTGTGAGGTAAGTGATTCGTGAAAGGTATAGATTAATGTTAGTCAGGGCCATTCTTTTGCAGGGATTATTGAAAGTCAGATTGTGTTGCGCTAAAAATATTGTGTGTCAGTTTAGTGATGATCAGAATAAGTAAAGAGAGAAATGTCTGACTACGTTCAGTTTTGCTGAGCTGTTTGAAAATCAAAAAACGTAAGGGGTTTTCTAAGGGGACGTTTCATGGTGAGTGTCTTCAACATGTGCCGAAACCAAGGTGAAACCACGCCCAGACGTCGTGGGGTTGGGTGGCCACCCCTCATTCCAGATCTCTGACGTCGTAAGCCGGGCAGATTGGTGAAACAGGACAGGCAGCGAACTGTGGTGGAACTGCTGGGCAGGATACAAGTGTATCTGAACATACAGTGCACTGAACACTCCTAACGATGGACTTCCGCAGCCGACGACCCATGCATGTTCCAATGCTAACACCACGACATCGGCAACTACGATTGAAATGGGCACGTGGCCATCGGCACTTGACGTTGAACTTGAAACTGCTAAATAGTTCAGAAAGGCAATGAAGTGGAATTTAATGTTTCTAGATTTGAAATAACATGTTTTACTACCACAGTTACTTTAATGATCACGTTAGGACAAGCAACATCCCAAAAGAAAATAAATTACAAAATCCCGTGAATTCTTTTGAAAATAAATTATTGGAAGCAACTGCACTATCGCTCATTGGCAGAGCGTTGACGGTACGATGAATCCTGATACCTCCTTCATCCTCCGATGGGAGAGCGCGTATCCGTCGTCTTCCAGGGGAACGCCTGCTTGACACCTGTCCTGCCGCACGGAGACAAGCTGGGGCCCTATTCTGTATCGTTCGTACTGCTGGTAGTGACGTCATTTTCGGTTCTTTATCGAAATATCCTATTCAGTAAGCTTCTGAGACCTGTTACCGAACGGTCCTCCCACCGATTTTACGACAATTGTACCGAGAGATTTTGGATTTTGGTGTGGCCCTGTCGATCGGTGAGCTGTGGTTTATGTACACCTATAATACGTTATTTTAAACGTATTTAGTGGTGTTAGCGTTGGATTTAGTGATTGTGTTACTAAAGAATCGCCAGAGGACGCATCCAGTTGGAAAATGAGTTCATAATAGACTATTTTCCATTGTTAGAAATATGGTTGGGTTGGGTTGTTACTGTGAATGATTACATTAAAAAAACGTTTTCGGTCAATATTCTCTCAAAATACGTGTGGTTTTTGTGCAAATAAGAGTTTAAAGATTATTAAATATCAAAACATCGGTTCTGCTTACGTATATTACATGAGTGTGAACTGACGTTACTAGTGACTTTGTGTACTTTTTCCCAAATGGTTTAGTTAGTAATTATCGCAATGTGTTTACAACTTTCAGGTAACAATCGAGTGCACTTGTGTGAAGCCTGACATTGGAAACCTTCCAAACTATCACGCGTTTATGACTTACGCAGCACTGTTTAGCAACAAAGTCAGCCTACATTCCTCTCCGCAATAGTACAAGAAATGAGCTTTGGAATCCTAATGTTTGGTGTGGCTAAGTGGTTAGCGCGCGGGTATGCGGGTTCGAGCACGGATAGAGTATGAAATTTTTTTTTTTCCTCTTCATATATGCCACACGTTCTAAGACAATGTTATTCGTGTAAGTGAAGATTTTTCTGCAATATTTGTTATTACTTACGTGTAAGAGCACACTTCCTCAGTAATGATTTCGTGATTTGTGTGTGTTTAAAAATCGAAATATGAAATTGCTGTGAGTGAAACAACCGACAGTGACCTTTATATTTTTTCTTGGCAGAAATAATTCACCATTTCTTCCGAATATATAGCGATTTCCGAGTATGCGGTTAGACAGGAATCTAAGAGCACAACTTAAAATACTGGGAATGTAACTAGCAGCAGTCATCTTCATAATATTAGCTTGTCACAAGTATTTATCTGCAATGGAATCCTCAACAACAGTAGACAGAGATGAAAGATCTCCGCCGTAATATTTTGAGACTGTAGCACCATATACGAAACATTTTCATTCATGAGATGCATGTTATAAACTTCGACGAACTGCAGGAGCTCTCGAAAATGTGTTTCTTCAGTTTTGTTTTAATACCCAATTCGTTGACGTATCATATAGGGAAGTGGGTTACTTAATCATTTGGATCTCTTGGAGCGAGTTATAGCCACATTCTGTTTATCTTCTTATTCGTTGAAACTCTCAGAATCAATTTTTCGGGTGTTTTTATAGATGTATTAGTACAATGTGGTACTACACACTATTGCTAACTCATTTTCCGAAACGTAAAATCCAAAACACGATGTCAGCGTGAATGGGAAATGGTTGACATAATGCGGCATTTACGACAATCTGCACGCTATCTTTTCGGTACTTTGAAGAATAGCCCGCCTGTTTCGTTTGCTAGCCGCTTTGTGTTCGTGGCGCTGTGTGCATCGCATTGCGCATGCGTGGATCTGCAACCGCTTGCTTTTGATTGGCTTCCGCGCCGCGAACCGACAACAGCGCTTCTGTAGACCCGAACGGTATCGCTTCCGAAATGCATACTGAATAACGCAGTGGCTCTAATTCGAGTACTAGACCGTTCGGTGCTCTTGATTACCGAAACGATTGGCACAATAGCGGAAAGTTACAGAATAGGCACCCTGGCGGCGGCTCCATTATACCCTGGGGAACATCCACATCCAGTGGAGCTCGTGCAAGGCGCCATGACCGCCAAGGACTATCGTACACTGGTTGCAGACCATGTAAACTCCTACATGACGATCATGTTTCCAGACGGCAGTAACATTCTTCATTAAGATAATGGGACATGTCACAAGACGAGGAGTGTGATAGAGTGGTTCGAGGAACACAGTGGCCTGAACCCAATCAAACACAGCTGGGATGTGATTGAACATGGCATCAGATCTCATCGCTTCCTTCCCCGGAATTTACGAGGATTAGATTTGTGTGTGCAGATGTGTTGCCAATTCCACCCAGCGACCTACCAAGTTCTCATGGCTTCCATGCCACGACACGTCGCCGCTGTTATTCGTGCAAAAAGTGGACTTATTGGCTATTAGGTAGGTGGTCATAGTGTTCTGGCTGATCAATGTGTGTTTGCGGACTGATTTTGTTACGTAATTTTACTCATTTATATGTTGTATGTATTTAACTGAGCGATCTATGGCGTTCACCATTAGTTCTTGGCTCCGACCAATAGAAATAAAGTAGACCATTTCTCATTGGTGCAAGATACACACAGAGGGTAAACTTTGCATTTGACAGCTACACGACTACAGGAACTGTGATTATGTTATGGTACTCGTCATATTACAGCATTCTCAAAGCCGTAAGAGAATTCACTTGCTTTTGTAGATACCATTGAGCGATAGTGCAGTTGTTTTCAATAATTTATTTTCAAAAGAATTCACGGGACTTTGTAATTTATTTTCTTTTGGGATGTCGCTTATTCTAAAGTGATCATTGGAGTAACTGTGATAGTAAAACACGTTATTTCAAATCTAGAAACATTACATTTCACTTGTTTGCATTTCTGAACTACTTAGACCGTTTCAAGTTCAAAATTCGATACGTAAATTTCTTCAGAACAGGTTTCGTTACACATTTCTCTCTTGGTATTCCGTTCTTATTGTTCCCTCCTGTTTCTTCTACACATTGTTTACCAATCGTCTTTTCCTATAGCTTACAGTCAGTTCCACAAGAAAGTGTACGCTGTAATTTTAAATGTAACGCCCGCAGCGACATCTGTGGTAGTGGTCTCGAATCTGTAATCAGTGCGCGTTTGAACAGTGTACAGACGAACAGTGTGAGAGTGGAATGTTTCGGCTATTTGCGCTTATTTACAGCCAGTTTGAATGCTGAAAAAAGTGCAATATTTATCAAAAATGCCTTCTGAGGTCTGTTAAGAAACTATTTAGTTCGAACGAGGCAAATTGGGTGCTTCAAGAGGATAATGATCCGAAACATTGCAGCCATCTCCGTACAGCGTGGAAACAACACAATTGGGTATCCGCGATGGTTTGGCCTGCAATGTCAACGGATGCAAATCTGATCGAAAATGTTTGGTCGTGTATTAAGCTGAAGCTTAAAGGAAAGCCAATATATGCTTTGAAGCCGCTGTCATGTAAAATCAGGTCGATATGGAGATCGTCACCGAGAAAATATGCAGAAAATCTCGGGAAAAGCGTGGCGATAAGGCGCCAAGCTATAATCGATAATGGCGGTGATTGGATTAACTATTAGGTATTCGTGCAATCAGTTATAACATGTATTTTCATGCAAACATATATTTATATTAGTGTCTTTTATTTCATAGAAATAGCGGCGTATACTTTCTTGTGGAAATGACTATTTTTATGAGAGTTTCTAACATCTTGTTCCATATCACGCTGGCGAACGCTGTAAGTAAGTAATTCAGACGCTGAAAATTTGAGTTATCCTTGTCTTTACAAATGTTCAACCAGAGACTTTTTGCAGTTTAATTTAAAACTGGTACGTATTGTGAACCGGACTCACGGCGTAGCTGCTTGACGGTGGTTTTCCGGTTTCTAGTTTCAACCCGACTCTGTTCCGGTTCCCCGCACTGCTAACGTATTCCACAGACCTCAACGTCGTGTTTGCCGCAAGTTGTTAACGAGTTTTAGCTTGTTACCTATGGCTACGTGCCCCCCTCAACTTTAGCCTCGCGCTTCCAAAGGGCAACTCTCACTTCATTAACTCACCCTTTGTGCCTGTATACGACATGTGGATCCGTACCCTCGAGCTGGTGGAAATTACTTTGCGAGAATCTTCGTGAAACATGACAAGAACATATTTAATAATTTTCCCCGTCTTCAAACTGAGTGGGAACTGGGCTATTTTGCAGATATACGCTTTTCTCACCATGTATCTACATTTATTATAAAATCGTGTTCTTGTGCACTTAACACCCAGGCAATTCAGTTATATTATTGTTATTTACTTAAGCGTATGCTCTGAGAAGAGTCCGATTTCTATTGCCAAGCAGCTTTGGCGTCACAAAGAAAGTAGTACTGCACCTTTAACATTGCAGCATGAATAACAGTAGTTATAACGAAATTTAAAATCATTTTTTAAAACCATCTTTTGATGCAAGTTTTCCAATCAATGGTAGCATAAACACAAGCAGGTCCACTGTCAGTCCAATTATAAAGGCTATTTTAAATAAAAATATCGGCTACGAAACTGCAAGAGAGAAGTGTAGGTGGACTGTTTCATGTAGAGGCGTTGGGATTGGACAAAAATATGGTGACAAAGGAACGTAATCAGTTGCACTGTGGCTGAGATGCGCGTTCAAATCACTTGTTGCTATTATTTATTGTTTTATGAGAGAGGTCATTAGCTGGCTTTTGAACCTAGAAATTTGAGCCAGTTCTATTATGCTGTGAAAGCGGTCATTGAAGATATGTGTTCCTGGTACGGAAAAGGATTTGGGGCAGATAGTTGCGTAATGTCTTGGCAAAGAGTGTTTTTAATCTAATAGACCGAGTATTTTTGCTTCTCGTGTGGAACGTTAAAGTTGAGAATTTTTTGTAAATAGCTGAAAAATATCCGTCACTTAGCCAGGTGAAACGTACATTCATCGACATTGTACAGTCGTATAAAACACGGGAAATGACTGACGTAACATGAAATATAAATAAAGCATTAGTTTATAAAAGAGCCTTCTGGTAGCCTAAAAATACGTGTTATAGGTAAGGAACAGCAAACTACCTGTAACACTACCTTGCCGAACGCAAGAAATCACATCTGTTTTATTCGATGACCTTCTATCAATAATACGATCTGTGACCTCTCTGACAGGAAGTCACGAATCCGCTCACATAACTGAGATTATATTCCATAAGCACGCAATTTCACTACAAACCGCTTGTGTGGGACAGTGTCAAAAGCCTTCTGGAAATCTAGAAATACGGAATTAATTTGAAATCCCTTGTCAACAGCGCGCAAAACGCCGTGTGAGTAAAGAGCTAGTTATGTTTCACAAGAGCGATGTTTCCTAAATCCGAGTTGATTGTGTGCCAATCGACCGTTTCTCTTCGAGGTAATGCGTAATGCTGGAATACAATACAAATGTTCCAAAATCCTGTTGCACATCGACGTTAATGATATCGGCCTGTAATTTAGTGGATTACTCCTACCTTTCTCGAATATTGGTATGATCTCTGCAACTTTCCAGTCTTCGGGTACGGATCATTCGTCGAGCGAACGGTTGTATATGATTGTTAAGTATGGAGCTGATGCGTCAGCATACTCCGAAACGAATCTAACTGGTACACAGTCTGGGCTGGAAGACTCGCTTTTTTTAAGTGATTTAAGTTGCTTCACTACTCCGAGGATATCTGTTTCTACGTTACTAATGTTACAGCTGTTCTTGATTCGAATTCTGGAATATTTACTTCATCTTCTTCTGTGAAGGCATTTCGGAAGGCTGTGTGGAGTAACTCTGCTTTGGTAGCACCGTCGTCGATACTATTTCCATTGACTTTGTCTTGCCTTTAGCATACTTCACGTTCGACCAGTCTTTTTGGATTTTCTGCCATGTTTCGAGACCAAGGTTCGTTGTGGAAACTATTATAAGTATCTCACATTGAAGTCTGCGCTAAATTTCGAGCTTCGGGAAAAGATGGTCTATTTTGGAGATTTTGCGTCCGCTTAAATTCGACATGTTTTTTCGTAGTTTCTCCAAGAGGGTTCTGACTCATTTTGTGTTCCAAGTAGAATAGCCTCTGTTAATTTATTTGGTACAAGTCTCTTGATTGCTGCCGATACTGTTTCTTTGAATTCAATCCAAATCTGGTGTACACTTACATTGTTAATTTAGAAGACGTGGAGATTCTCTGTCAGGAAGGCGTAAATGAACTTTTATCCGCGTTTTTGAATAAGTATATTTTTCACTTATTTTTTGAGGATTTGGGTGTGTTAAAATATTCAATATCGTTATAACAACCCGTGTTCACTAATTCCCGTACGCTGTGATTTTAATCCTCTTTCCTGCTACCAGCGAAGTGAAGACTTGAATAGATGTGAGGCGGATACACAGGTAGCGGGGGCTGTGTGGAAGGAACTGGACGGTTTTTTAGGTTAGAGGGTCTCAGGGAACCACAGATGGGGATTCCATCTAAAAGTGGGCAGGTAAAACACATTAAGATAGTTGTAGAAACGATTGGTATTGTAGTTGTAAGTTGTCGTAGCTGTGTTGGGAAAGAACCAGAGCTCCAAGCCCTAATAGAAAGCACTGAAGTTCAAATAGTTGTAGGTACAGAGAGCTAGCTAACGCCGGAAATAAGTTCAGCCGAAATTTTTTCAAACGATCTAACAGTGTTCAGAAAGGATAGATTAAATACAGTTGGTGATGGAGTATTTATTGCAGTCAGAGCTAGTTTGCCTTCTAGCGAAATTGAAGTAGATAGTTCGTGTAAAATAGTATGGGTAGAGGATATACCTGACAATCGGACTAAATTATTAATTGGATCGTTCTACTCACCCCCCCCCCCCTCCCCCTCCGCCCCCGACTCAGAAGATATAGTTGCTGAACAGTTCAAAGAAAACTTGAGCCTCATTTCAAATAAGTACCCCGCTCATACAGTTATAGTCGATTGTGACCAAACTACACGCTAAATGCTGGAAAAATTATACGTTTAAAGCCGACGGCAGGCATAAAGCGTCATCCGATATTGTACTGAATGCTTTCTCAGAAAATTATTTTCAACAATTAGTTCATGAGCCCACTCGAAGCGTAAATGGTTGCGAAAGCATACTTGATTACCTTTTAGCAACAAATAATCCTGGACAAATAGTGAGTATTGTAACGAATACAGGGATTAGCGACCACAAGGTTCAAATGGTTCAAATGGCTCTGAGCACTATGGGACTTAACTACTGAGGTCATCAGTCCCCTAGAACTTAGAACTACTTAAACCTAACTAACCTAAGGACATCACACACATCCATGACCGAGGCAGGATTCGAACCTGCGACCGTAGCGGTCACGCGGTTCCAAACTGACGCGCTTAGAACCGCACGGCCACACCGGCCGGCCGACCACAAGGCAGTTGCTGTTAGGCTGAATACCGTAACACCTACAACCATCAAAAAGAAACGCAAAGTATATCTATTTAAAAAAAGCTGATAAAAATGCGCTTAACGCCTTTTTAAGAGACAGTCTTCACTTCTTCCGATCTCATTATGTAAGTGTAGAAAAGTTGTGGAATGTTTTCAAAGAGAGAGTATCGACAGCAATTGAGAGATATATACCACATAAATTAATTAGTGATGGTACTGATCCCCAATGGTACACAAAACGGGTCAGATCTTATTGCAGAAGCGACGAAAAAAGCATGCCAAATTTAAAAGGACGCAAAATCCCCAATATTGGCAAAATATTACAGAAGTTCGAAATATATTGCGTACTTCAATGCGAGATGCATTTAATAATTTCCACAACGAAATTCTGTCTCGAAATCTGGCAGAAAACCCAAAGAGATTCTAATCATACACAAAGCACACCAGTGGCAAGGCGCAATGTGTACCTTCACTGCGCGATAACAATGGTGAAGTCACTGACGATAGTGCCGCTAAAGCAGAGTTATTAAACACAGTTTTCCGAAACTGCTTCACCAAAGAAGACGAAGTAAGATTAATGAATTCCAATAAAGAACAACTGCTAAGATGAGAAACATAGAAGCAGATACCTTCGGTGTAACAAAGCAGCTTAAACCACTTAATAAAGGCAAGGTCTCCGGTCCAGATTGTATATCAGTCATGTTGCTCTCAGAGTATGCTGATAAAACAGCTCCATATTTAGCAATTATATACAACCATTCCCTCACACCAAGATCCGTACCTAAAGACTGGAAAATTGCTCAGGTCACACCAATAACCAAAAAGGGAAGTAGGAGTAATCCGCTGAATTACAGACACATATCACTAACGTCGATTTTCAGTAGGGTTTTGGAACATATACTGTATTCGAATATTATGAGGTACCTCGAAGAAAACGATATATTGACACATAGTGAACACGGATTCAGAAAATTTCGTTCTTGTGAAACACAACTAGCTCTTTATACTCATGAAGTAATAAGTGCTATCGACAGGGGAAGTCAAATTGATTCCATATTTTTAGATTTCCAGAAGGCTTTCGACACCGTTCCTCACAAGCGTCTTCTAACCAAACTGCGTGCCTACGGAATATAGCCTCAGCTGTGCGACTGGATTCGTGATTTCTTGTCAGAAAGGTCACAGTTCGTAGTAATAGACGGAAAGTCATCGAGTAAAACAGAAGTAATAACCGCCGTTCGCCAAGGAAGTGTCATAGGCCCTCTATTGTTCCTGATCTATATTAACGACATAGGAGACAATCTGAGTAGCCGTCTTAGATTGTTTGCACATGATGCTGTCATTTACCGTCTTGTAAAGTCATCAGATGATCAAAACGACTTGCAAAATGATTTAGACAAGATATCTGTATGGTGCGAGAAGTGACCCTGAATAAAGAAAAGTGTGACGTTATTCACATGAGTACTAAAAGAAATCAGCTAAATATCGATTACGCGATAAGTCACACAAATCTGAAGGCTGTAAATTCAGCTAAATACTTAGGGATTACAATTACAAATAACCTAAATTGGAACGATCACATAGATAATAATGTGGGTAGAGCAAACCAAAGACTGCGATTCACTGACAGAATACTTAGAAGGTGCAGCGGGTGTACTAAAGAGACTGCTTACACCACACTTGTCCGCCCTATTCTGGAGTACTGCTGTGCGGTGTGGGATCCGCATCAGGTGGGACTGACGGATGTCATCGAAAAAGTACAAAGAAGAGCAGCTCGTTTTGTATTATCGCGAAATAGGGGAGATAGTGTCACAGACATGATATGTGAATTGGAGTGGCAATCACTAAAATAAAGGTGTTTTTCGTTGCGACGGGATCTTCTCATGAAATTTCAATCACCAGTTTTCTCCTCCGATTGTGAAAACATTCTGTTGGCACCCACCTACATAGGGAGAAATGATCATCACGATAAAATAAGAGAAATCAGGGCTCGCACAGAACAATTTAAGTGCTCGTTTTTCCCGCGTGCCGCTTGAGAGCGGAACGGTAGAGAGACAGCTTGAAGGTGGTTGATTGAACCCTCTGCCAGGCACTTTATTGTGAATAGCAGAGGAATCACGTAGATGTAGATGAGGCGAATTGTCTACCTTGGTCCGTCGTGACGCGTATGGGAAAGCCAAAACGGGCGATGCACCCTCGGAAAAAGGTGGTAGTTACAGTATCTGCTGTGATGTCTGCAATGGGAAAAAGCTCTGGTCAACGTGTGAACTGATCAATTATGGTCAAACAGTACGTAAATCCTTCAGATGGCGGTAGAGGTCCTACTACATGCAAATGTATATGCTCGAAACGTTGATTGGCTGGCAGAAATGTGCCGAACGGTGCACAAACATGACGTGTGATGTAATTGCGCCGGCATGCGGTGCATTGATGTACATAAGTCTTGCGGTCTGCGTTCGAACTCGGCCACACATAAGTCGTTTGACCAGTCTGGCGGGTTCCGCGGAATCATGAGTGTGACGGCTGATGCAATGAAGCACTGACTTTGTGGCGGAAACCCTTTGTCTCAAACGGACGCTGTCCTGGTGTTGCCACGTCCCAGTATATACTGGCTTTCGATGCTGGCAGTGCAAGACGCCGCAGTTGTTGACCGCGGGTTCTGCCAAAATCTCTCGCAGCTCTGTATCAAGCTGTTGTGCCGCTGCGAGGGCTTCATAGTCCGGAGTGTTTGTGATCTTGTTAGATGTCGCTTACTTTTTCATAAATATATGTCCAAGTGGTGCTAGATGTTATTATCTTTACATATAGAAAAGTATTATCTTTTCAACAATCTTCAAATCATGAGCTACACTCTTAATTTTTAGATATGAAGTTAGTGAATTTACTCACGGCCGTTTTGCTGCGTTTGTTTTCAGTCACTTTCAGAACTCAAATAAACCATCAAATTAACTAATTTACTACGATTGCATTCTGAATTGCTCTTGTATCCATGTATCACCACAAAAAAATAAAAAAAGGTTAATAGCTTGGGGAGTATGAATGAGAACAATGGCATATTTAAGTTACAAAAATAATGACAAGTTTTTATTTATCCTTTCTTAACTAAAATAGAGCAGATAAATCTTACAAAGAAACGACAAACACAAACCAGGGAAGGATGGTGGTTTATGGGCAAAGCATTCATTGGTGTGGAAACTTAAAAATTCTCCCCTGAATTAATCCCATTTACAACCCAATCAGGCTTTGTTTACATGAATCCACTGTGAAGCCGAACACTATTCATATGTAATCAGCTACCACGAGGTACACAACAAATTATGGTTCACCTGAGAACAGGAGATGTGAATATCATCTAACAACCCTACGCCGGTGCAGCAATACTTTACACTTTCACCTTGATGCAGGATGCAGCAGAAAACGGCACACTGTGGGAGAGGGGTGGAGAGCGGCGGCTATAATGGACTGACGAGTCTATGAAAACTTGCAAACTCCGCAGACTGGCGTTCTGATTATTACAGCGCCGGAAACTTCCCGATAAGAGTCCTGAAATCCCGGCAGATTTCAGTGTGAGGAACACCCCTTCCCTGGTCTGGCCATACCAATTTGACTCACAGGCACGAAGGCGCGCGATGGAATTGTCAAACGTCAGACAGCCGACTCAGGACGGAGAAGTTCACCCTCGTGACACACGACATGTCTCAGATGATATGCAGTTCCACTGTCGGTACAGCTGGAGACTGCCACTGGCTCTTAGTCCACCGTAAGTTGCATGCTTAAAGTCTCACCCACTAGGGAAAGACCTGAAATTCTCCTCCGGAGGACAACCAAAAGACGGAGAAGCCAAGAATCACCAACACTTTCCACCAAGCCTCGTTCAGCAGCCGAATTAGCAGACAAAACACGCCTCCACGTTGTGCAAACCAGTCGAACTATCCGATACTCATTGAATCTCCCCTTTTGACTGTTCTGCTGGCCTGGTAGCCAATCCAAACACACCACCGGGGTTCCCATACTGGGGGAGCAAGTATCTGTTTTGCATATCGAGAGGGGAACCAATCAGTGACTCAAAATCCCTTGTTTGAAAAAAGAAGGTTTTAGACTAGGGAGGCGTCGTTCTCGCGGTAAGCATGGTCATGTTTCGGCCAAAAACGTCTACCTAGATGGGAGCACAGTCCCTCATTAACGAAGATATCTAATCATTCGAGGCCAACCATTTCCAGTTTCTGAAAGAGGTCTGATAAACTTTCCAGGCAGTTGTGCCTGTGAAACACATATTTCTTTCCACTCGCTATAAGAACCTGGCGACTTCTTGGCGTCAGCGGGGTTACACTCTTGTCGCCTTTAAACATGCACCAGCTGCTCTGATGGTATTGTCCCAACTTCTAATAAGAGAATGCTTATAGTTTAATGACCGTCCTACCATTTGCACTAACGCTCAGTTTACAAGTCTCTCTCAAATCGTTCCCTCCACACACTTATCGCCATCCCACTGCCTTCGTGATAGTCTGTCACTTGGACCAGGTAAAATGTTTTGCGAGCCAGTGCCCTCCCGCTCCAACCCTAAGTGGGAAGAGCGGAGTGCCACGGCCTTATGCGCCTCTGAAGGTACAATTCACAGAGCTCTGATTCACCGAATCACTCGCACAGCCAGATTACTGGGCACAACATTTATGGCCCACAGTCCATCTTTCTCCCTGTTCCTCGTCGCCTCCACTACGGCCCCTTAGGTACAAGTTCTCTACAGGCTACACATGCAGCTATAAGAACATTCGGCTCGCAGTTTCCCCATGTAAAACAAGTCATAAGCCACACATACCAAATGTAGTATTGGGGAAGAGAGAGATCATGACCCAAAATATGAATATTAATCTGAGTAGTTAAAGTGAGAGAGATGATGATGATGATGATGATGATGATGATAAGAAAAACATCCAATCCCCGGGCAGAGAAAATCCCCAACCCGGCCTTGAATCGAACCCGGGATCCCGTGGTCCAGAGACAGCAACGCTAGCCACTTTTTCATTTTCATTTTGTTCGGTATTGTTCGTTGCGTTTCGTCGGGGCGGACGTCACAAGATATCCGTTCAAGTTGGTCGTTGATTTCTTTACTCAGTTTTTTATTTTTTATTACAGAGGGCGAGCAGCCCTCTGACCGAACACGCTGAGCTACCGTGCCGGCATCCGCTAAACCACGAGCTGCGGACAAAGTGAGAGGGTGGCTTGCCTCTTCTCTCTTTCTTGAATGCGCGATAGAGCATCAGCCAGCACATTCTTTTCACTGTCGACATGTACAATCTTGGTTGTGAATTGCCCAATGAAATGTAAATAGTGGAGCTGGCGTGGTGAGACTGTCAGGTTTTTGTTGACATGTATGTGTGAGGTTTGTGGTCCGTAACCAGGGAGAGTTGTAGCCCCTCAAGCATCTACCGGAACTTTTTAACAGCGGCGTACGCAGCTTGCAGTTCCCGGTCGTACGTGAACCAGTATTGCTGTGCCGGTGAAAGTTTCTTGCCGGAAAATGCTAATGGTTACCAGCACTGGTACGTCTGTTGTTGCTACGCGGCACCCATTGCTGTCATGTGGGGAGAGGTGCTTGTGGAGCTGGGTGAGACAACAGAGGGGCATCTGCGATAGCAGATTTAAGTTTCGAAAAAGCATCTAGCATTCCATCAGTCCTCGTAGGTACTCGTTTAAAGGTGCCGTCAATAAGGCATTTTTACTAACGAAACGCCTGTAAAAGTTCGTGACACCTAGACCTTGGTGTAACTCACGTATGGCTATCGGTTGTGGGTAATTTAAAATCGCCTCGACCCTTTCTTGTGGTGTTCGTGTTCCATGGGTGCTAATGATGTGGCCCAGGAACTTCATCTCTGGTGCTCCGAAAACACACTTTACTGGATTTATAAGCAAGCCATGTGCACGAAGACGGTCGAAAGGCTGGCGTAATGCTCTGGGTGCTTTGTCTCTGATCCAGACATCACTAAAACATCGTCGATGTAGACGAAACAGAAATCAAGATCACGTGTCACTTCGTTCATAAAGCTTTGAAAAGTCTGAGCAGCGGTGCATAGGCTAAATGGCATCCTGGTAAAATCAAAAAGTCTAAATGGAGTACACAGTACCGTTTTGGGGATGTCGTCTAGTGCGACTGGTATTTGATAGTACGCCCACACTAGATCTACTGTAGAGAAGATGCATTTACCGTGTATGCTGTGTGCGAAGTCGTCGATGCGGGGCACAGGGTATCTATCGAGAAATGTCCGCTTTTTGAACTGACGATAACCGCCACAGGGGCGCCATCTATTAGTTTCCTTCGGCATGACGTGGAGAGGCGAAGACAGGCTACTACTAGACGCATGGTAAATTCCCTACGCCAGCAGGCAAGTTCCTATTTTGTTGCTTTAAACGTATACGGTTTCAAACGCCATGATCGTGCCTGGATCGGTGGAACAGGAGCTGATAATATTTGGTGCACCGTATTGTGTTGAACTGGTACAACCGTGGGTGACTGCTGCGTAATCTCTGGTTACTGCTGAAGGAGTGCGACATACGGTGAATTACCCTCCGCCACACACCGTTGGGTCGCTTGCGGAGTATAAATGTAGATGTAGATGTACCCATTACTGTTCGTATTCCGGCACAGTCGCTGTGGCCGCGCGGGGTAGCCGTGCGCTCTAAGGCGTCTTGTCACGGTTGGCATGGACTCGACTTATGTCGGAAAAAGTGCTGGAGGGAATTGACACCACGAACCTTGCAGGGCTGTCCATAAACCCGTAAGTGTACGAGGGGGTGGAGATCTCTTCAGAACAACATGTTGCGAGGCATCCCAGATATGCTCAATAATGTTCATGTCTGGAGAGTTTGGTGTCCAGCGGAAGAGTTTAAACTCAGAACAGAGTTCCTGGAGCCACTCTGTAGCAATTCTGGACGTGTGGGGTGTCGCATTGTCCTGCTGGAACTGCCGAAGTCCGTCGGACTGCGTGTCACCTGCCAGAGTCGTATCTAGAGGTATTAGGGGACTCATTTCACTCCAATTGTACACGCCCCATACCATTACAGAGCCTCCTCCAGTTCGAACAGTCCCACGCTGACATGAAGGGCCCATGGATTCATGAGGTTGTCTCCATACCCGTACACGACCAACTGTACAATACAATTTGAGATGAGACTCGTCCGACCAGGCAACATGTTTCCAGTCATCAACAGTCGAATTTGGGTTTGACGGGCCCAGGCAAGGCGTAAAGCTTTGTGTCGTGCAGTCAAGGGTACACGACTGGGCCTTCGGCTCCGAAAGCCCATATCGATGATGTTTCGTTGAATGGTTTGCACACTGACACTTGATTATGTCCCAGCATTGAAATCTGCAGCAATTTGCGAAAGGGCTGCACTTCCGTCACGTTGAATGATTCTCTTCAGTGCTCATTGGTCCCGTTCTTGCCGCGCGGGGTAATCGCACTGTCTATGCCTTGCCACGGTTCGCGCGGCTACCCCCGTCGGAGGTTCGGTTCCTTCCTCGCGCATGGGTGTGTGTTGTCCTTAGCGTCAGCTAGTTTAATTTAGATTAAGAACTGTGTAAGCCTAGGGACCGATGACCTTAGCAATTTGGTCTCATAGGAACTTACCACAAGTATTCAAAACATTCCCGTTTCTGTAGGGTCCTTTTTCCGGCCGCAGCGATGCCGGAGATTTGATGTTTTACCTGGTTCCTGATATTCACGTTACACTCGTGAAAGGGTCGTACGGGAAAATCCCCATTTCATTGCTACCTCGGAGATGCTGTGCCCATTGATCGTGTGCCGGCTATAACGCCACGTTCAAACTGACTTAAACCTTGGTAATCTGCCACTCTAGCAGCAGTAATCTAACAATTGCACTAGACACTTGTTGTCTTATATAGGCGTTGCCGGCCGCAGCTGCGTATTCTGGCTGTTTACATATCTCTGTAGTTGAATAAGCGTGACTATACCAGTTTCTTTGGCGCTTCAGTGTATCTTTTGTGCGTCCATGGGCAGGCATGACGTCCAGGTGCTCCTCTGTATGTCGTCACTGAATGCAATGTTTGCCGAAGTGCGCAGATGACGTAATAACTGCAACGACGTGCTATCACCGAGCTGTTTCGCGTGCAACAAATTTTCCGTCTCTTGGTCTCATACCTTTGTTAGTGCGCTTTTAATTGTTGGGCACCTTTCCTTGGCTGTGGGCGCGGCTAGGATTCCTGTACTTCGGTGGCCATCTCTTTCTTTAGTGCCGCAACGACGGCGGCGACATGCGTCAATAAGGACTAGCTCTCCAACTGAGCAAACCAGTGCATAGTTGCCAAAAGGGAGGCGGTTTCACGGATATGCGGCTGACTGCCGAGATCGTTGGCGTCTCCCTTGTCGCTGCTAGTTCTGACATTTGTATAGTCTGGGCTCTGAGCCGTGGTAAAATTTGGGGTTTTGAAGAGCGCACCGCAGCGCGTAGTGTGAAGCAGTCGCCCTCCGTTTCAGGCGGTGGCGCCACTGTGGCAATCGCAGCTTTGGTTTCTCCCTCTGGTGGAAAAGGGGAAAGGTAGCCTGATCACGTGCATTTAAGGGGCGCTACAAGCTCGCCAGTGGCAGCTGGTCAGTCGGAGTGAGGCTCGGTCAGCCTCGCGTCACCAGTTTATGGTCTGTCTCTCGTTCACATTTGTGTGGCAGTTAGTGTCTGTCTGTCGTCGGATTGCTAGTATGTCTGTCGTTTGGATCAAACTTGAAGGGGAGAAAATGAGAGTCTTGCCACTCCGCCAGTAACAGAACTCAGTTAGTGGTCGCCTGGTCGGGGCTGAGTTCCTGCACCTGAGTCTGCGCTTTAGGCCGCCAGTCTGCTCGAGTTGCTCGGACAACGGTCATTGGCGGTTGGATCGATCGATTGGTCGGTCGCGCACTGAGATACAAGATGACTTGTCCGCCTTGAGCGTCGGCGCATGTGAGGTCCCCACGTGAGTCCAGTGGGCCGAGCCGTATAGAAAGGCTTCGCGGTCGACACGAGAGCAACAGGAGTCAAACTACGACATCGGGGTGGCCGGTGCGAGATGCGACGCGGTGAGACGGGAGATCGGCGCGCTTTCCTCCGTCTGTTGAAGTGGCTGGCAGCGGACGGTTCGGGAGAGCGTTGGGGATGCTGCGCTTGGTCTTCGCCAGAAATCGCAGTTTATTAGAAGTTAAGTGACCGGAGATATGTTGTTTCATTTACTTGTTAAATTCTACTTGTTTTCTTGGTGAGGTCACCAGCCGCTTTGTTTTGGGGTCGTCCCATCATTATTCTCCGTTTGCCCACCTACAGGAAGGTGGTTATTTATGAATTGGGTGGTCCGTTTTTCCCTTGTGGACTAGGGATGGGTTAGAGCAATCTGCGGTTCGGGTTGTTCAGTAATCCCCCTGTCAATCTGCCTTTACGTTGATAGCTGTCTCTGTCATGTTTGTCGGATTCGGTGTTAACGAATTAATTGCTTAAGGTGTAAAGGCTGAATTCCTGAAATATGTTTTTATCTTGCCTATCATCTTGTGAGGCGGTAATTGTGTAATATAGAGCGTGTTTGTACATTTTATGTAAGACTTCATTTCATGGGTTTTTATTTAAATGGTCATTTTAGTGTATCAAGTTGCCACCCTTCCACCGTTAAGAGTTTTCTTTTAAAAACAAGTTGCACTTTCGGTGGCAATTAATTTTTTTAATGTGAGTGATTTGTACCATTTCCATCCCTCCTACGGGGTGCATAGTTTATGTGTTTGTGTGAGTTGTTAAAATTTTTAGTTTAAAGTAATCTGGTGTGTTGCAGATAGTCTTTCAGAGGTTGTTGTGAGCGGTCGTGACTACGGCCGTGTTAAAAGGGAGTGGCAAGATTCTCAGTCCGAAAGCTCATATCGTCAAAAAAAAAAAAAAAAAGGTTATTTCTGCCTCTGAATAAATTGTAACTTGATATTTAGAGGATGCTTTCTGATTATAATTTTTAAATCTGTTTAAAAAAAGGAAAGGGTTTTTAGGAATAAAATTTCCATGTGTTGAAAGAAATTTGTTTTCATCAGTTACCCACTGGCAACTGCTTCCACGCTCACATAGTGTGATTAAAAGTGTTAATGTTCTTGATGAATCGCTAGTAAATAAAGTAAATTCTTTAAAAAAAGATTTTGAAAGTAAATCCACGGCCTATAAATTGCGTGGAAGTACGCGGCGCGGCTGGCGCAGTTATTACGCGTTGCGTCACGGTACGGAAGGTTTACGCTTGTGCTGTAGCCGACGCTATCGTTTAACTTGTTAGGCGGCGCGATCACGTCGGAGTCACAGCTAAATGATGGGCATCTGACAAGGTTTATTCCAACATTTACGGAGTTAAACTGCAGAGACAACGCGTAAAAAACATCTCTGGTTACACACAGAGACCAAATGTAAAAACAAAGAACAAACTACACTATGACTACATAATGTCTCATAAACTCAAGCTACGTTCCATTAGGAGTGTGGGTGCACTCAGCGACTGTAATATGACTTTCAGATGGTAGAGCCCAGCTATCAGCCGTCCTTTTCTTCCAGGACTGCTGTACACAGTAGTCTTGAACGTACTGTGAAAGTGGCCTGAACAGCAGGGGAGTGGTGTACTAGGTCATGGATTGATACTACGAAATAGTGCTTTGATAATGGCTAGGCGTAACCGAAAACTAGACTTGTCACATAAAACTGAAAGAAAAGGATGACTGGGTGCTGCGCTCTAACATTTGAAAGTCTCATAAAATTCTTTGACAATCGGCACCTTGCAGCAAGGCAATTTTCCAGTGACGCTACAATACATTGTATCAGGGACGTGCAGATTACCGAAGCTCTAGCTGTTACCCACCGGCTGCGCTCCCGTATGAGTAGTTTTGGTATTATGAGCGATTTTAAGTAAGTAAGCCATTGTACGCTCGATAACTTCAACTGCCCCACCAAATTTCATCGTAATCAGTTCAGTGGTTTAGTCATGGAAAGGTAATGGACTGAGTAACTTCCATATTTAATAATATTTGTATGAAAGTATGGATTAAGCACGCTGAAGACTGTATAAGGACTGTATTCACTACGCTGAATCGTGTTACATAGAAAATATAAGCCAACAAACGCACTTCACAAATACGATAAAGATCAAAAGTTAAAGAGTAAATAACTTACTCAAAGAGTAAACACTTTTCCCTAATTCGCGTAATATTCTTCAGATCAATGAATATCTTGTAGTACACATTTTATAAAGTAACTTACGTTCTTTCTCAGGGTTCAAGCTAGCTCCACACCAAACTTCATCGAAGACAGTCCAGCAGTTTACTCGTCAACATAATTGCATTCGAATTTATATTCAGTATTAGTGCAGATTACGGCAGCGTTCTCCGACGTTTTCTCCTCTTCGCCGCTTCGTTTCTAAAATCAATTCAGGGGATTAATATATGTCAAACTTCGCAATTTCTGTAATTGTGATTCTGCTGTTTGACCTCTGATATTAGCGCAGCTGACTGACGCAGGTAGAGATTGAATATAAATTTGCCGTTCATATCACAATTTTAATCTCGTGCTTGACGTTTCAATTAATGCCCGGAGCACTTAAAAATCTAATTCATTTTTCAAACATTTCGCTGCGTGCGACAAATCTACTCGTTAACGTCAATGCAGTAATTTACTCCCATTCCTGAAATTTACTCACATGCCTGGAGGTCAGGTTGACAAGACGTGTGCCGGCCGAAGTGGCCGTGCGGTTAAAGGCGCTGCAGTCTGGAACCGCAAGACCGCTACGGTCGCAGGTTCGAATCCTGCCTCGGGCATGGATGTTTGTGATGTCCTTAGGTTAGTTAGGTTTAACTAGTTCTAAGTTTTAGGGGACTAATGACCTCAGCAGTTGAGTCCCACAGTGCTCAGAGCCATTTTTGACAAGACGTGTGTCAAGTTTCCAATATGCGAAGATAATTGCGTTTTCAGTAGAAATTACGCAGTTAATTACACGTTGCTGGAGGGTGGATTTTGTGCAGCGATAAATCTAAAAACTGAGCTGGATGGCGCAGCGGGAGGAAAAAGGTGTACATATTAGGGAGGACGACGGCTAAGAAGTGCATCCTGCAATCCACATTAAAGTTTTCCATGGTTCCCCTCCATCTATAGCCATAATCCAAAGTAATTTTATGGTTTGTGGTGGAGCGTACTTTGAGTATCACTGTCCCCCCCCCCCCCCTCCCCCCTCCTCTTTCCCTTTACAGCCACGAATGGTACCCAAATGCACAGAACGTTGGTAAGATAAATATAACATGAAAGCTTTGTGAGACGTGGCGGTCATATTCTGCACTTGTAATTAAACTCTCCTCTTGACCATATGTATTTATAATACACTGAAGCGCCAAAGAAACTGGTGAAGGCACGCGTGTTCAAACGCAGAGTTATGTCAACAGGAAGAATACGGCGGTGCGGTCGGCAATGCGTATGACACCAAGTAGCTACAAAAATTGGTTCAAATGGCTCTGAGCACTATGGGACTTAACATCTGAGGTCATCAGTCCCCTAGAACTGAGAACTACTTAAACCTAACTAAGGACATCACACACATCCTTGCCCGAGGCAGGATTCAAACCTGCGACCGTAGCGGTCGCGCGCTTCCAGACTGAAGCGCCTATACCGCTCGGCCACTGCGGCCGGAACAAGTAGCTGGCGCAGTTGTTAGATCGCTTTTACTGCTGCTACAGTAGCAGGTTATGAAGATTGAAGTGAGTTTGAACGTGGTGTTATAGTCGGTGCACGAGCGATGGGACACAGCATCTCCGAGATAGTAAGAACACGAAAAAAATTGTCATTTGTTATCTGACTGACTGTCCACCCATCCATCTGTTAAGACACCTTTCCCTCAGGAACGGGTAGACGTATCAAGTCAAAATTTATGACACATACTAAGGTCTGTGGTCCCTTGGTGCCGTGTAACACTTAAACTTCTAAGTCAGTGCACTCAAAGGATAGGGAAATTTATGTCACATATTTCGTGACTCACAGAGTCACCTATAGGGTATGTAAGGTATCCATTATTTTCAGATAAGAGCGCATTCTACTTTATTTCCAGTTTTGTTATTTCACATACTTGATTGAAGTGGACGTATCAGCGTTGCAGTACGCATAGAGTAGGGAGCGGCTAGGAGAGGCGGTTGGCCATCTCGTGCATTCAGAGCAATTGGGATGAGGCGCCGATGCAGAAATCGCTCGTGACATCAGCAAAGAGATACGTAGAGAAGGTACAGTCATTCTGGTGTGAATCAAGTAATTGCTCTTAATAAATATTTGCTAACAAAAAGTTGTCATTCGCCATTCAGACATTAGGAGCAGTATTTGAGTCATAAATACTGTCTCTCAATAATTCTACAGGAAAAAATGAATAATTTTGACATAAACGAAGATGTGTGATCTTATATGAACTAGACCGAATGTAGGGTCATAGCCGGCAGTCGCCGATAGGATGTCTTTGGATCTAGTCATGCAGTAAACCATGCTGTCGTGCCGATAATAGTTTATAATCAGTGCGAACGGCTTTTCTTAAAAAAATGCACCATAGTGGCATCCCATGCAAAAATTATTTGCATAAAAAAGAATTTCTTCCTGCGTTATTGTGTAAATCACAAACAGCAGTATTGCACTTTCAGAATCCGACGACGCGGCTACGATTCTGCAAGGGGACATAAAACTACGAGAGCATCTCCACTTAACAGGTAGGAAGAATTCCTACGTGGCGGCTCACTACGTCAGTTCAAAGACGGACTGGCTTAGTTACAGAAAAACTTGGGTGGAAAAGCGTGGCCAATTATACTGCACGCCTCTATACCACCATCTACCGATTGAATGGCTAAACTGAGACATTTCTGGAGGTTTAGGGGGGTTCTTGCAGGTTGGGTTAGAATAATGAAATTTGGCAAAATGCCTAGTTTCACAGTGCAAGTAAACGAAAAAATGCGGAAACTTTTATTCTCTAATTATCTCACACGAAAAAAGTTGTCATTTTTTGTCTGATTGTCCATACGCCAGTCTGTTGAGACCCCTTTATCTCAGGAATGGGTAGATGTATCATG